>NC_081415.1:553402934-553627934 GCF_030272615.1 Cryptomeria japonica
TTCTTGGCTATGGTCCCCTATTTTTCTTTCAAGACATTGATAAGAATGTCCAATTTAATTCCCTGATCTATAATCTTCAGGCTATGGTCCTTAGCCACCATCTTTTTCTTTTTAGAGAGGGGCTTGGCCTTAGAGATCAGTTTGCTGGTGGTTTTGTATTTGTTATCTGCCCATCTAGGAGGATTCTTGCTGCCAAACATCCCAGGGGTGTCCATCATCTCCCCTTTATCCACAAGTTTGTATTTAGGGTCATCAAAAGGAACCCCACTTTCTTCCAAGTCCATTTCTGAGACAAAGACATCCTAGATATGAGTCTATAGGCCAGTCTTAGAAAGAGGGGGTAGAATTTCAAGGGATTTAGTGTGCTCCATGATGAGGAAATTAAGTCCCTCATGGAGAACAAGGTTGTTAGGGTTCTACAAATGTTTTTCCAGACTATTTTCAAGGGAGGAGGCTAGATAGAAGGGAACATAGATGATTTTACCATGCCTAAAATGATTTAAGATAGTCAAATGGTAGGAAAAGATGCTGGCATACTTGCCATCGAGAGAAATATACCTCATTATAAAATCGGTCATGTCAGCCTAGGGGGGCTAAGATCTTTTCTATTGTAGTCGCCATCGACCATCTTGGTGACTCTCGAGTGCTTCTTGTCTTTGTCAATGAAACTGGACAAGTCCTCCTCCTCGGTTTTCCTATCCCTATAAAATATTCTGCGATTCGTAGCTAGACCAGTGACCGTCGCCACTAAAGTTTCATCAATATGATGATCGGTGCCATAAGTCCTAAGAATCCATTTTTTCCATCCATTAACAAAGGCCTTTGTAAGCAAAGGATAAGGGTCGTGAAGTCGGTCCAAGTAGGGGATGAGTCCCCCATCGACAACTTCCTGCCACACATCTTTATTCTTTTTCCATTTCTTGCAAGTAAAGGGCTCTTGTCTATTCTTATACCATCCAATTATGAGCCTGGTTGCCGAATAGCAAAAAATGGGGCTCACCAAAGAAGGCACTGATGAGTCACAAAAAATGGGCCATACCCACAAAATTTTGAAATAGTACAAAAAGGCCACACAATGAGGTAGGAAATCCAGTCGTCGAGGAGGTTTCTAGATCTTTGATTAGGAAAAACAAAAAAAAACCATTTTCCCATCAACTCAGTCAAGTCATGATGAGAGATCAATGATAAACACAGTAATCATCATGTGCCAGCTCGCACATATTTTTAGGGAAAGTATCCCTGCTACTCCACCAATTGATTGCCACGTATCCCACCGCCAGATTGTCCAATAGATCTTCCCACTTGTTGCCTTCCTGGTATATGTGCGGGATTCTGAAATCTTCTAGCTCATTAATTATATTTCGACAATCCTTGATTAGGCTAGGTGTCATCCAGCTAGCGTTCGTGCATTGACTCAGACAATTGACAATGTTTAGTGAGTCAGACTGCAACCAAACTTTAGTAAAGCCTTCTCTTTTATCCATGCATAACCCAATGTGGGAAGTTTTGGCTTCTTCATAGTGGTTGGAGTGGGTGCCTAGGGCGAGCGCAACCGTAGAAACCAACAGACCAGATTGATTCCACCACACAAACTAGCAGAAACCAACAAACCAAAATGGGTGTAAGTGTGAGATGTTATACAAGTGTCACATGAGAGATAAATTAAGGATGAAAAATGACAAAGAAACAAATTACACTTATGGGCTTCCTTAGATGCTTAATATCTATTGTAGATAATGCATAATTCATAGAATTATAAATGGAAGATATGGTATAAAGACCAAGCCAATTAGGATTAAATTTTCCTTTGGTACTATTTCACGTGTTTATATTATGGTGATCCTCATAGAGTGTCAATCACCTACTAGGAAAGAATGATGAAGAAAACTTGATTATATCTATTATTAAGAGAATTTTACTAAGATTGAGATGTTTAAGATGATTAATGAGATTCTCATTAAGCATCTCAAGCTATTGAAAAAAAAAAAACTTTTTTCTTATGTAGATTATCATTAATAAGTCCTTGAAGGGAAATTTGCAAAGACATTATTTCTAGGTCCAAAGGAATGATGGCATACATGATTATATAAGGTATAATAGAAGACATATAAATTATCTTTTGATATGCACATTATGTATACAAGAATTTTGTGTTCCAATATTGACAATACTTGTTTAAAATTTTAAGAAGTTTTTATTTTTATTTTTTTATTTGAATCATCATTTTGACCATTAGATTATAGGTTGTAAGGTGTAGAAAATTAATGTTGAATGTACAATTTATCAAGGAAATAATTTAAATGTTTATTCTAAAATATAAAACCGTATCTAAAAATAAAAGTGGAAGGGATTATAAAATAAGAAATGTGTTATTGAGAAGAAATCTACGTATCAATTCAACAATCATGAATCAAAGTGGAACAGGCTAAATAATTTTTGTAAAATAATTGATAGTAGAAATAATCCAACAATGAATTTGAGAATAATGTAGTGAAATTTTACGTTTTGTGTGCAATAACCACATGGAATATTATGAAAGAGAAATGTAATCATGGAGTTCCTATTTAGGAGCTTGGATAATATTTTTATGTTACTGAAGTTAAGAGAATTTATTGACAAATCAAAATGAACATTTTCTAAAATTTACCAATATTTTCCCATGTAAATAAATTTCTAGACTAAGGATCCACCACCAGAATGATCCACAAGCACCTAAATGGGCCTCTTGAAATGCAGATTGTATTTCAGATTTAGTTAGACAATTGCGAAGACACTTGATGAACAATCAGTGAACGAACTAAAAGTGGGATGACATGATTGCTCAAACTTCCATTAAGGAGGAATGAAAAATTATCAATCATGTTCATAATATTTGAAGTGTATGATGCACCAGAAAACCCTACAACATTTTAAAAATACTCATCCCACTCTACTATAACTAGAGGGTAACTATCAACTTACTTAAATAAACTAATCTCTGAAGAAGTATGAGCTGAACAAGTATCAAAACATATCTCAAAAAACTTTGTGGATAATTGAAGCATATATAGGTTCAAGTGACCAAACCTCCCCTTATATTTCTAATCCACTCTCAATTCAAGATAGGTAGGACCAATTAATGAGACTGCATGCTTAGTGGGAGGAAACTGAGAGAACTCATACAATTGGGATGAATGATCAACACTACTAACTACAACAAATTCTCTACTTTAATACTCTTGAACAGAGATTCCAAAATGCAACAATAAATTCATGGTATGTTGCAATTACACAAATAAACCAATTTTTATTTTATCAAAGATAACACATAACATGTTACAAATATTTTTTTATTTCATCTTCTTTAAAAAAAAAACAAATAAATAAACTCTCCTAAATTTGGGCTCAATGTATTTTACACTCTTAAAGGGAGATGGAAAAATGCAACAACAAATTCATGATATGTTGCAACACAAACCCTAACCATTATTTCTACCAATGCTCTACAAAAACACATATTCTCTAATGATCTAATTGGATTAAGTACAACATGAAAGAAAATTCTTTAAATATTTATGACTCATGGGGTGCAATAAAAAGATTAAAAAAAATTCGTTGAAAATAAGGCATAAGGTATGGCATGTAAAAAAATACATATTAAAATAGAGGGAGAACACCTATCTATAACTATTCTAATTTAATCACCACAAATATATTTTTATTTTTATGTTTTCTATTCAATTTTTTGTCATAGTCAATGTTCCCAATTAAGAAGAAGAATAGTTCAAATTTTCCTAAATATCAACAATTTAATACTACATTACTACATTCATATGTACCATTATCTAACATCCCACATATATATAGAGACAAATGTCATTCTCTTAATAATATTATAATTCATAGGTTGGACTTGAAGCTATTTAAATATAATGAATTTAGAATATGTATTCATCATAGAAAAGTGATTGCTAATATTCATTCTATTATACTTGTCCTTGCTCGTTTATTTCGAAAGTAAATGCAATGGAACATGTGTGAATGCTTTTACTAACTAATAGTTATAATTTTATATTATTTTATTTGTTTTGATTATCTAAATTTTGCGTGTAGAACATAAATGAAGATGTTCAAATATTATCATCATATTAATAATTTTAATAAATAAAAAACCATGGTCTTTAATATTTTGATGAGTAGGAAAATAATTTCTCAAATGTTTGGTTTTAATTCAAATAATACCCTTAAGCTCACTCACAAATTGTCTAAAGCAAGCTTGACATAAAATAATGCACAAAGTAAAATTGATGAAAAGGGATAAAAACATAATTTGAATTCCTATGTAATGAGAATTTTATGAATAACTTTCTTTTACCTTAAACAATCATCATCCTCATACATTCAAATCTACAATTGAGATGGATCATGTCATCATACTGAACAAAAGTGAAAAGAATATATGCTAGCAAAACATTTGTTACTCAAACATTCTCTTCAATAACTATGAAATCCATGCACATAAATTTTCAGTTTGCCCATAAATTGTGATGAAACCAATAATAAGAAAGAATATTGAAGATAAATATAATTACGATTCAAGGCAAATGTCTCTCTTTTAAATAAAATAGAATATACAATTTATTGTGGGATCACCAAATATTTATTTGTGGAATTCTTAGATCTTCCAACATCGTCTATGGAGTGCTTAGATATTTAGGTAGCAAGAAGTCCAACATATTGATATAAGAGATATTAAATGATCTAACCATTTGACCCTTTCCCATTTGAAAGAACCGATCAACACCAATTTTAAGAAGAGAATATACAATTTCTGTGTTGACATTGATGTTGTTGAGTTGTCTTACTATCAAGGGCGGAGTGTTGTCATTTGTTGTCAACCTACAATTTGCATTGGGTTCTGAAATATGTTTGGGTAAAATATGAGGAGATAGTCATTATTGATTGCAATCACTTTGGAGTTTGGACATCCTCCTTTCTTGTTGTTTGATGTCTGTATTTATTTTGATGTTTTAATGGTCATAAGTTGTTGATTGGTAGCATGATAATGATGGCTAGGATAAATGCTCCTCTTTAGACTAATGTTATTTCCAAAATGTTTAAAGTATGAGGAGATGTGATATGCATAAAAGAGTATTTATGAGGAGATATTCAGACTTAGAAATGATTTTTATGCTATGTGGACATGGAACTATATTTTTAGGTTCTTAGTGTTGTAGTTGATGTGGATATTGATATTTATTTGTTGATAGTTTGGCTATATATGAAGTGAATTTGGATAGTATAGAAAATACAATGCATTTATCCATATTGATGTTTTAGGTGCTATGACTTGGATGACATGATTGTAAGATTTGTGTGTTGTGGTGTTGTGGAAGAGGTTTTATTAATGTTCTATTTTTGGGATTGTGTTCCTTGGTATTCTAGCAATATACTGATCTTTTTATTTGTTTCTGTCACACCAACATGCATAGATGTGATAGTGACATAAAATAAATAATCATTTAAACAAGTACAAACAATGGAGAGGTTCTTTTGTGGAATTTGTTGGAGCTTAAGGGGGGATAGGAGTTATTTGAAATCTACTCAAAATAGAAGGCTAAATTATGGAAGATAATAAGATGGATTTTGATGAAATATAGAATGATTCATAACAATGAAGTTTTTTTCATTATTAATGTATATTTTCCAATCCCAACTATTCAGAAAAGAGAGTTGTGGCAAAAATTGTGAACTTTAGAGGGGAGAAAGGTATTACAGTAGGGGATTTTAATCCTATCAGAAATAATTAGGAAAAGATGGGTGGTTTACGGAGAGTAACAAAATCACAACCCTATCATTTATTTTTAAACTCTTGATAGATATTCTAAGCCTACTCAAAGGAAGTTTGTAGAACCTTTGTTTACACCTCGTATGAAAGAGTGAATAATTTCATCTAATTTAACATAGTTGTGAATCTAGAAACCAAAAAATTAGTTCAATAATAGAGACAACATAACACCTTCGAAAAGATATAGGAATGAAAAGACAAGGATATTGACTTATTAATCGAATATCTAAATTCAATTTTAATATTTTAATATTAAAATATTTCTCCTCTACTTTGTTCCTTCATTTTATTTATGTTTTATCTACTTGTATTTTCATAAAAATGGATAATTAACACAAAAAAATAATAGTGTGCATAAAGACATTCACATTTCAACATTTGTTGTTCTAGAACTGAACTGAACACACATACACATATTTTATGATTAGTAAGAATATTTTTGGATGACCACTAACAAAATAACAACTTCAAATAGAAAGTCACTAGGATTGATATTCCAATTAAAGAATAGGCTAGAAGTAGTCTTCAATGCGCAATAACAATAATTCAGTTTTAAGAGTCAAATGAAAAAAAAATTATATTCTATTCTAAGCTGATTCATTTTTTAACTCCTAAAGAAATTAATAACAAATTTTATTTGATTTAATTAAAACTCTCTTTATTCTATTTGTTTCCTCGTTCAGAGTGTCCAATATTCGCATTTTGGTTTTCTTTCCCAATCAGATAAAACATATGGAAAAATACCCCCAAAAGTCTCTTTCACTAACGAGGATGTTATGAATTGTAAATTCTATCCTTTTCTATTAAAATTTTGTGTGTAAGATCTAAATATATCTAAAAATTCATTAGGGGAACTCCTAATACAATAAGCAATAGGAAGTAGGAGATAGCTATCCATCCAAAAAAATGACATGGTATGGCATGACCATACCTGTGCTCATACATCAAATAGACATAAAATAACTAAGATGACATGGCATTAGGAAACAAACATTAGTAAAAAGTGGCAAGCTATAATCAACGTTAGCTAGACTTTCAATGAATGAAAGAAAAAGCATAGAAGGAAACCATGTGAGGACTAATCTATGTGAGAAAAGTAATGGCAGGGTGGGAAAATAATCAATAATAACTTGAGTGGGAAAGGGATACAAAATACAACACTACACCATAAATAGAAAATGAAAACTAAGGATAACATGTCACAAGAAAATGAGAGAAGTAGAGGTGGACTAAACAACATGTCATGTTTGCAATTGTTGGCCTAAGTAGGATGACAAAGTGGGTTGAAGGAAAATAGAAAAGGTAGAAAAATAAGAATCATTTTTGTATAAAATAAAGACCATTTCCATTTTTTTTGTTGGTTCATAACTTATATATAAATTAACAGATCTGGAGGGTTTAATAATGTTCAAAGGTGCAAAAGATAATTATTTAATAACTTCTCTAATCTCAATTACACTTAAGAACATTCAATTCAGGTGAGAAAGAAACCAAGTATTAATCCAGAATTGGAGAAGAAGTGAATTCGAGTTCATGAATTCAAGATGGAATTCATGATCAACCTTTTATGAACATTCTAAAAGACATCTTAAAATATTGCATGAGGATGCAAACAAGCTTCATTAAGGTTAATTCCAAAACCAAGATTTGACCTAAGGAAAATCCCTATCCGAAACCCTTTTCTTGTCTTTATATGTATAGGAAATAGACACAGGAGTTGCAATTATCGATTTAGATAGAGGTGATAATGACGAACAGGTCAACATTTGATAGAGAAAAATTTAAAGGATGACAGTAAATCTCTAATACCCGATCTTAAATATTCAACTCAAACTTCTAGGAATAGGTTTTGACTGTCTTCTTTTGTCCATATCTCAGTTGGTAGCTCTATGGGATATCTATACCAGTTTTCTTTTGTTATTTTGCTTCAATTATCCCTTATTTTATTCTAATTTCACAATTACAAATCCAATTTCAAGTATTAAGAAAGTAACAAACAATAACCAATTAATCTAATTAGAATTTTAGCCCTTTTCATACTTTGATTGTGGCTATCTAATCTATTGGATTCACCACTCTTTCAATGTTTTGGCTAATTTGTGTTGTTAGTGGTTTTATATTATTTTAATTGGTGAAACTCTAATTCCAAATTACCCCATTACATTTTCGGAAACCCAAAGTATTCCTTCAGCTTATTTCTGATGTATTGTCTTAGATCTAATTTGTATGTGCTTTAACATTAATATTTGAAATCACATATCATATTTTCAATTGAGTTACAAAAATTTACAAGTTAAATTTTCAAAAACCCTAATAATTTATTCTAAAATTGACTTATGGGTTGTAGTATATTTTATTTGTACTTTCAAATTTGATTTTTATTACATGTTATGTTCATATTTAAAGCAATCTAGTGTCTAAATTCATAGTTTAAATTGGTTAATTTATTTGTTAATCAATCATTTTAATAGAGAATATGTTTGTTTAAGCATAGGTTTCAATATTTGCATAAAGTCTTATTATGTGCATGAGGTTTATTACCCTTAGTCCTAGATACAATATTTAAATGAGAAGAAGTTATAAACTTAATTCACTCCAAGGTTTAAACACCAGGGATATGGACCCACGATTGGATAATTTATTCCATGTGAATGCTTGTGTTTCCTCTAATCCAAAAAATGACATCACTTATCCCCAATTTCCTCATACTTCTCATGGTGTGGATAAATAACTAACTAGGGTTACTATTGACCAATTGGAAAAGATTGACAATGAATTTGAGAATCGTCAACAATGGATGGGTCAACAATACCTCGATTGGCAGGAAATCCCATTAATTGAAGGATTAAAAATAATTATGCAAAATGATAAGATAGGTGTGCATTTTATGTGTATACTTTTTTATATGGCTGATACTAATATTATGCCAATCAAAAGTTATACTAACTGGTTACTCTTAACCCACTAGTCAGTTTAACCATTCCATTCCTATGCCTGCATCCTTGCCTAGTGTGCCTACATTTACATCTTGAATCATGAGTACCTCTACACAAACTATTAATCCTACAGATGTTAGTCTTGTGGACATTCATATTAATTAATATTCTTATTTATTTCACAATCCTCTACCATACCAACATACCACAATATTCAACATCCTTACTTTCAAAATTTATTTACAAAAATATTACTCCTCCATCAATACAATATGTATAATATCAATCTATCCACCAAAGAAACCATCAATAACTTAGCCCAAATTGTTAAACTATTACAACACCAATTGGCTTCCATAACTCAATCCAAATTTAATGTTGTGACATTTGATGTAGCAAGCCCATTCTTCAATGAAATTGTATATACACTTGCTCCTGAGCATATGGAGGTTAGTCAATTAGAGTTGTACAATAGAAAAGGTGATCCCTTGACTCATGAGAAGACATTGCAAAATTTATGTGGTAATTTTTCTCATGACCAAAGACTTATTGCTAATTTGTTTACTAGAACCTGTAGAGATAAAGCCTTGCAACAATATTGTTCTTTGTCTCCTTATTTTATTTGTAATCTGGTGAAAATTATGAATCAAGGTTTAAGATAATAAATCCACTAACTAGCCAAACTAGCACACATTCATTGAAAGATATTTAAACGTAATAAATCTAAGCTTAATCCTTATAGGAAAGAGACTAAGATTTTGATTGGATTCAGTTAGTTAATTATGATTACACCTTATTCTTCAGATGTATTGTATTGGTTACGAAATTAGGAGAAAATAATGAAGTATTGAAGCAATCTGACATAGACAACATGCTACAGATATTCCACTAAGCCAAAAATTTGGATCTAGGCAAAAGAAGTTATGACCAATCTATTCCCAAAAATTTGGTCTAATTTATTACGGTTGGGTAAAATAGATTCACACGAGTCTTTCAAATTTTCCACTATCAAAATTCCACATGTTCATCACTATTGACACTATCATATTTCCCAAGTACAAGTTCATACTTATTTCCTCCACACATAAAGAAAGGGAAATATATTTGGAATAGAGGTTTTCCTTATGTAAAACCCCAATTTTAGAATTAACCATGATATTTAATAGATGATTGTAATGAAAGACTGAAGTAAAGTACTTTCTATTAGAGGAGAGGAAAAATCAACTCTGCGGCTCCCGAAGATCACTTGCATGGAAACCTATCAAACAAGGAGAGAAGCAAAAAAGATATGGAGGCCAGAATTCAGAGATCTAGAAAAGATGTGTTATATTGATTGTGCAACAAGATTGCAATTCAATAAAAGTATACTCAAAACCCTAAAGAATTATAAGATTCCTAAGTTTAGCTTAAGAATAGAGTATAATAGACTAATAATTAAATAAATAATTATTAGATAATAAAAAAAACTCTAACACTCTACCTTAAGATGAAATTAGGGACTAGCTAAAAAACAACTAAGGACTAAAATACACGTAAACAAAAAATGCATGAAAGCAACAATGGGTCCCCACAACTAGGCCTGATGAGGTACCTAAGTACAAAAGAGTCTCTGTAAGATGGAGAAATAGAGAAAACCACATGGGAAAAAAAAACCAGAACAAAGGAAGATTGTGAACAAACCCACTGAAGCATGAAGAAGTTGCAAATACTGTCGAAGAGTAACTTCTGATCTAAAGAACCTCCACTAAAATAAACATGACCAGGTAGAGAAAACTGTAATCTGCATGAGTGCCCTCAAATGACACTACTCGAATCAGATGGCAAACAAAGGCAAACAACTGAACTCAAAGATACAGATGGCATAAAACACCAAAGCTTAAAGAGTTGATCAATCAAACCAAGGAAGCATTATAACAATAGGAGAAAACCCCCATAATACTAACAAGGGAGACGGACAGGTACACTAAAAAGAACAGCCAACAAGAACTACATGATGAAGAACTAGGAACATCGAAGGTGCAGAGAAAAAGTACACAGTATCATGGAAGGAACACTCACTTGACACACATCATGAAGCTAGTGTTGTGGAAGGAAAACTGATGTGACAAAGGTAGATGGAAAACAAAGGCAAAAATCCACCCCCCATGCCACTTTATAATGTAGTGCATGTAAAAGATCCCAAGACCTGAAACATCCAAGATATTCACCAGAGTGCTGAAAAGAAAAGAAAATTAAATAAAATGTATTTGGAGAAGAATCTGGAAATAAAAGTCATATTAGTTGAAAGTTCACAGAACAAATTTCCAATGGTATTTGTTTTTTGAAAAATGGAGTTTGGATGCTTAAGTTATGTCTCCCAGAGTGCAAAAATGAATTTCTAGCTTTGACAGAAAAACAAACCATCAAAAAAGAAAAATAAAAAATTCAAACCTCTCGGTCAGGATAGAGCTCGGAAAGAGATTTGTGACGATATAAGATTTGTCGAAAAATGCCTTCGTGACCCTAAGATAAGACCAAAAAAATGAAGGTGCTCCAGATAGGTCTAGAAGGGGCATGAAGGCTGCCTACACAATGCTGACATCTGACTACTACTGCTTGCATAAATTCGATAGTTGAATGGCCATCAACACCAAAAAAGCAATCTTCTTGGAAAAACTCACAGGAGAAGAATCTGTGACTTGCAAGAAAAATTCCAATCACTAAAAAAATAAGGGAGGGGCCAGAAATAGGTCGGTGGCTCTTGGGTGGTGCGGGAGTGTTGTAAGGGTGGAGATTGGGTTGAGAAGAAGTGGCAACCAGGTGGAGCAGGCGGCCATGGACAGGAGGCAATGGCCGACAACCGGGCTGGTGATGGCAGTGGTTGCGAGCCAATGAAACAGGGTGGCCGCTGAGGGGACAGTGCTCCAGGCGATAGACAAGCGATGACTTCTCCAGGTGTCGAGGCTGATTTGGTGGCTGGCAGTAGTGGTGTTCAAGGAATTGGTGATATGCGGTTGTCAGCAGGTGGCTCTTGGCAGGCAGCTCCTAGGGGTAGCAGTTACTATGACCACCACGATGATCAAAAGGGTGGGGTCAACATTGTAAAGAGCATCAGGTGGTGACCATCTGGGAGACCATTGGTAACCACCAACATGGCCCTGATTGTTCATATTAACACCGTTAGCCTTAGCAAGTGTTAAACTGCACCTAAATTATTTTTCTCGATCTGTGTGCCTTGATGTGTAGGGCTTGGGGCCTAATATTTGTTTTGCCTCCAGAACACCTGTCACAAAAATATATCAAATTTTATATGAAAATTCATGGAATCAGCCTCCAAAATCCAACCATGAGGTCCTTTTGGTACCAAAATGTACCAAAAAATATGCTAACCCTATAAATGGAAAAAAGCAACTACACAAACCCTCAAATACATAGATCTGAAGAACAAGGCCCAAAATCTCTCATTAAGAGAACAGGGGCATGCATATTTGGATATCTGATACTATATTGGAGTTGAGGAAAAATCAACTCTATAGCTCCCAAAAAGCACCTACATGCAAACTTATCACAGAAGGAACGAAGAAAAAAAGCTATGGAGGCCAAAATTCAGAGATCCAAAAAAAAGGAGTCATTGATTGTCCAACAAGAATGTAATTAAATAATTAAAATTCTTATGATAAATACAAAGAGAGAACCCTTATTAAAGGATACTCAAAACCCTAAAAGTGAAAACTCTAAATAATTATAAGATTCCTTAGTTTAGCTTAAGCGTAGAGTATAATAGACTAATAATTAAATAAATAATTATTAGCTAATTAAAGATAACTCTAACAGTTTCCTTTTGAGGGAAAGACTAAATCTAAAATGTAATATTGAAAACCATAATGTTTACTTTGTTGAAGTTGTGTATGTCTTTACAAAAATCAATTAGAGTTATATGTAGGATATCTTCATAAAACATTGATCATGAATGCCACCTTCAATACTTGATGAATGACTGGTTGCTTACTCCTTTTAATTTTTTAGCGTGTAGGATGATAAATTGATTGATTAGATTGTTAGGTTTAAAATGAGAGGTGTAGATCTCCTTTTATACTTTTCAATGTAAAAATTAAATTATTTTTTTGAAGTATGTCTGTTGGTACTATGGATGACTTCATCATGTGTTGCATTGGTTTTGTCATTGATGTCAACACTTATCCTCCTGGAGGTCTACATTGTTTATTTGGCACTCTGATTTTCTTGGTTTATTGTTGAACCGGCACATTGGGTTCACCGACATGGTTAGTGTCTTATGCACAATCATCGACATATATTCACCGACCGTTTATATGGCTCAGCAGTAGTGATGATGATCTGTTATCATCTGGAGATCATTTGGTTATGTTGAAGACACGGATTGGATGTTTGGATTTGGTGTTTTTCTTATTTGTATAATCATATTTGCATTTACCAATAGATAGGTCTAGGTTACGGACTAGTACAAGATACTATATTCTAGATCAGCACACATTTTGGAAATGGTTTATTGATTCAATAATGTGTAATTATATTGAAGCCAACATATTGTATTGGATCAAGGCATATTTTGTAATTGATTTAAATGTAATATATTTAGAGAGACGACCTCATGTTAAGGTCTTAGATTTTGTATAAATAAATGTAAGATCTAATTCGAGAGATGTAATGATATGGTAACGTATGAGTATATGTGCAAATATTGAAGACCATATAAATAGATCCTTGTGCGAATCATGGAGACATTATTTAGAGGTTGAAAGAAGGTTATGAAGGTGTTTGTTAGAGCTTAAAATGGTACTGAATCTCTGTGCCATATATTATGGATGTTGTTTTCCTTTTCTATTTAATGCATTAAGTTATACTGGTATTGTTGTAACTGTTAATCTATTTTACCGGTATTAAATTTGGTTTACCGACTTTATGGTTTAAGTTGGAATAATTTACATTCGGGTTATAATTTATTGACAACTGATTCACCCCCCCTCTCAGTTGTCCTTCAGGTTTCTAACCATTAGTATCAGAGCCGAATCCTCTTTTTTCAGAAGCCTAACAGCTTGAGGAGAGCCTATGGCAGTAAATATTTTCAGGAAGGACAATCCTAAACTTGATGGAACTAATTATGATATATGGAAGATTAGAATGGAGACACATATGAACTGCATAGGAGGAGATATATGGGATGTTACAAACAATGGCTATGTTAGTCCTACTCTGAATATCCCTCATCCACCGACATTGGCTAAAGACTTGGAGAACAATTGCAAAGGAAGAGAAACACTTCTGACTGCATTATCAGATAAACAAATCATGAGATTATCAAACCGATCTACTGCTAAAACTATTTGGGATAAAATAGAAACATTAAATGAAGGAGATACCAATGTCAAAATTGCAAAACTAGAATGTTACCGGTTCAGGTATGAAAATTTGAAAATGGAAGAAGATGAAAGAATTTCTCCATTTATGGAAAGAGTTAATAAAATTGTTTTAGGAATACAATATTGTGGAGGATCTTTAATTCAAGATAAAATTGTTTCTAAAGTTTTAAGAGCCTTGCCACCGACTTACAAAATGAAAGTTGCTTCTATTAATGAGTTGAGAACAATGCCTAATACATCAATATCTAGATATACCTTGGTTGGAAAACTTTCAACATTTGATCTTGAGGAATTTGGTCTTCTTGCAACTGTCAATCCTGGTTTCACTTTCAAAGAATCATCATCATCATCATCATCGTCTGACAAATCTGATTGGAAAGCACTTTATGCAAAAGAACTTGAGGATATTAGATGGGAAAATGAGGAACTTGAAGAACTTGAAGCACTATTTGAAAGGAAGATGTGTAAAGGTCTAGTAGGAAGTAAGTATGATGGTAAAGCACCTTTCAAATGTTTTAATTACAATAAAATTGGTCATATAGCATCTAGGTGTCTTGATAGACATGCAAGACTAGGAGAGGAAGAAAATAGAACATATAAGCCTAACCCTGAATATCAGAGATGTTAGGCTCAATATGGAAAGCTAATGTACTGAGAGGGGAGGGGTGAATCAGTACTTCAAAACATTTCTTCAACAATAACTTTACTATTATGCATAAACCGAATAGTGCAGTAACATAATATAGAGCTAAAATAAATAGATAACAATCATACATGATTCACTCCATAACACATATATTTTGGTTAAGAAGAAACTCTTGGTTAGAGAGAAAAATTGCGGTGGGGATGGCCCCCACAACTTCACTAGTGCAATAAGAAAGAGTGCTCAGTTAGAGCTACATGTTTAGCTATTTCTGATAGCATACCCTGTTAGGAGTAACAAGATCTGTTAGATCTACCTTGCTAAAGGATTTTACAACACTTCATCTAAATGTTGCACCTGGTTAGAGGCTTTACAATTTATAGACTTGATTAGAGTCTTTTACCCTGTTAAAGGTTTCTCTTACAACTTCAAAATATTACAATAAAATTATTACAAATATCTGTAACTTTACATCTGGAATGTTATAGTGGATTCTATGTGCTTAGAATAAGATTACCTTTCTTATAGCATACCTTGGTAACCCATATAGTAACTTGGTAAACCCTTTTGTTTACTCTGTTCTTTGACTGTTCTCTGAAAACCTTCTCGGTGACCTCTATGTCTCTGTAACAGTCTTCTTACACTCATACACACACCACTTTAACTCTTAACTCATGCTATATAAATAGATCTCTTATGATGGTGGTCCAATTCATTGCTTTGATCTTACAAATATGATTTATCAAATGAATAACCATGCAGATTATTTCATTGGTTAAATGACCTCAAAATCATACACAATCTTTAAGTGCAATTTCCAATGTGATAACGGTTAGATGTGCCTCGATCTTGTAACACATTTTAATATGCATGTCTAGGTTCAATGAATTTGGTAACACATTTCACTCAGTGTGTCATCTTTGCTACTTGGTAGACATGTAAAGATACTTGGTAGATAGCTCAGTGTATACTGCATTCTGTGACTGCTTTCTTTTGTAACCGACTAGACTGTGCATACCGACTGAATATCTCGGTAATAGATAACCGACTAGAGTATATAGTATAACTTTGACATAAAACTAATGGCAATATGATAAGTAGTAGCAATCTCCCCTTTTGACATTAGTTGAGATGTTTGACAAAAACTACTTTCAAAGTTATAACTCAAAAATCTATATACTTGCAAAATTTGACTATACTGATAGTATATACAATAGTCAATAATATAATATAGTAGATATACTCCCCTTATTGATATACTATATAAAACTCTGATTTTGCATGCTCGGTGATCTGTTCTGTACTTTGCTTACTATCATGTATATTGTACGGTTTACTGCTCTTGGATACTCTGCTTACTCTACTCGGTATACTTCCCCTGTATACTATACTCTGAATACTATACCATTCTCTCAATACTGTAACACTCCCCAAATATATTGTATTACTCCCACAAGACTGTATCATATTACTCCCCCTTTTTGACAAACATCAAAAACTTAATTACCATTCGGGGGTGGTAACTGATCAAACATGGATTTGTACTTGGTCTGGCCATCGGTGAGAGCGACAGAGAGTGCATCATTTACACTGTCCATTAAAGAATTCTGTGCTTGAATATCAACCAATAGTGATATTAAGCCATCTAGAGTGCTTCCCTCTTGAGTAATAGATAAGTATGTGGCTCGGTTGATCTGTTCTTGGACCGATGAAAGATGTGGAAGGAATAATGTTTGAAGCGTCATTATGTCCATCCTGATCTTGTGTTCTTCATTTCTTAAGTCCAATTGTTGAGCCATGAGCTATTTTAACCTTGTATAAAAATTCTAAACTGAATTTGGCTCGGTGGTCAACTTGCTTGAGAGATCAATGATCTCTTTCTCAATTACCTCTGTTTTATTCTTAAAGTCTTTAATGAATAAAGAAAATGTGCATAGTTTCTAAAATAAATAAAGAATGTGCTTGAGTTGAGGGGTCACCTCAGCAATAAATTTGACAAGTTTAACTTTGCCAATAGCTATAGCTTTCTGTACCTCTTCTATCATTTTTGCAGTGAGCTCTTTGTCTTTCAGCTTGCTCAAATACTCCAATACATCTACTCCATATGTCTCTATCTTTGTTAGGAGTTCATCCAGTTGAATGTGGATGGCTGCATCAGTTGATACTGTAGCTTCAAGTAGCATATCTATTAGGAGTTCTTTTACCTTTTGAAGTACTTTATTTTTCTTTTGAATGGCCATTTGCTTCTCTTGTTTGGCCTTTTCTTTGCACAGTTCACCAAAATCAATAAGTGGTTGCCCTTTCAATTTTGATATGTCTACATTGGGCAACACTATTGGTTTTGACAAATCAACTTTAAAACTATGCTTTTTCATCTTCTTTTCTTTACCTTTCACCGATGGAACTAAGACAAGGGCTTGTGAGGCTTGATGACCCTCGGTAGGTTGCTCGGTAAAGGCAACACTTTGATCGGTTCTGTTAGCCTCTGTAGAGTCCTTTGGTGTCTCGGTACTCTTTGTCTTAGTTGCAACAGTCTCAGTGTTAGAAGGTGCTTGAGATGTCTGTTCTTGAGTAGTACCTTCTCCTGCTGTAGACTTGTGACCTTCAGTGCCTTGATCTGTATCCTGAGGAGTTTCGTTTGAGACAGGTTGCTTGACCAGTGGATAAGGCTAAACTTGTTTCAAGACTAATTCACTAGATACAAGTTTTGTATATGCAGTGCCTTCTATCATTTCCTATTCTGGTGCCTCTGAATCCATGACATCTTCATCTATTTGAATGGTGTCAGTAGGGTCTTGTTCGGTAGCATCAGGACCTTGCTCAGTGACATCAGGATCATGCTCAGTGACATCAATGATTTCAACTATAGCTTGCTCACCGGCATCCTTGATTTTGAAGATTTCCTGCCACTTTGCTTTAGTCTCCTTTTCAACTTCAATATATAGCCCATTCATCAGTTTTAAGGCTCTCTGTTTGACAAGAAACTTTGAATTGTCCATTGTCAGATGTTCCTTTATTTCAGTGACTGACATGTCAAGAAATAAATGAACCAGACTTCTCTCTCTAATTTGTTTCTCTAAGTCCATTGCATACTTGCACCTATTATCAAAATGCAACTACAGTTCATTTGGAAGTGACTTAGCTAGTTCCAATGGAGCTAACCGGAACTTTAGAAGTGTGCAGATGACAACTTCTTCAATTTGTCGCTTTTCATCATTGTTCCTGGTTTCATACTTGACATATCTAAATCCTCCAAATCCACCATATTCTTTCAGATTAGCACAGAAGTTTTCAACACTATGTATATTTACCTTCTTTCTCTTGACAATCTAGAATTTGCTTGCATCCTTTGATTCGGTATCACTCGACTCTTTTGCCAAAATGAGTCTCCGAGTAGATTTCTTGTATGTCGTTGTTACCTTGGGAATAGTAACACCTTTTGTTTTCTTACTCGGTGAGGCTACAAATGCTCTACTGTTAGGTCGCTTTACTGGAGGTGGAGTCGGTGAGGCCTTTGATGTGTCCTGTTTCTTTCTCTTCAACACTTTACCCTTAGGGAATTCAGTGCTCAATGTTATAGCTGCCTCTTGGGCTTCAGATTCCTCTTTGATAATGGCAATGGTGCCTTTGACAGGTGTAGAGGAAGAGTCTTCTCCAAATTTCTTTGATAATGCCTTAATCATTTTTTATGCCTTTCTTGTAGCTTTGGGTACTACAATGTTCATCTTTACTTTTTCCTTTACTTCCTCATAGGTACCATACCTCAGCTCAGTAGTATGTCTAGGTAATATAAGAAATGCATCAATTTGCTGTTTTGTGATGTCAAAATCAATCTCGTAACCCATCGGTGACAAAGATTAAGTCCTTGGTTCCACAACATTCACATAACAGTAATCGGTGTCAACTTCAAAACATATATCACTTTTGTATTTCTCTACTAGCTAGGGTGGAATCCTATATCTAGTATGCATTTTCTCTTGAAATTTACTGAAGTAATCATCCTTAATATCATTGAAATTATCACCTAACTTCTTGATGAAGTCATTTATCTGATGGGCGATTGGTTAGTGTAGTTCCTAAACAACTTTACCAACCGATGGAAAGAATTTTTCAAAATAGAAAAAACATGCATACCAGTAATGATCCAAAATTTAGAGTATTAGCCAAGTTGTTCTTCTTCGGCTTCCTGATGGTGTTCAGATTTTCAAATAGGTTCTTCAGCAATACCTCACATAGATCAATTTTCATTCCTTTTTTCACAATTTTGTATGCTAGGTCTACTACTGCACGGGGAACACTGTTTTCCCTTGCCGATTGGAAGAAACAGTAGCCCATTACTCTAATGGCAAATTTTAGTTCTTCATCAGTGACATTATTCAGTTTCAATCCTTTGTAATTAGACTCCACTCTGTTTAAACTGATCAATTCCTTCTGTGATATCATCTTCTAGGCTCGGGCATGATCATAGATAGGGTAATCGGTAATTAGATGAATAATTTCCTTAGTAATCTTAAATGGTTGCTCTTCTAGCCACATGAAATCATCGTGAACTCTACTTAGAACAATCTTTACCCACTGGGGTTTGAACACACGAGGATAGGTTAGGGCTTCAGTTATTCCCTTGATTTTGATGTCCTCATACTTGCTGTTCAATTTACCATCGGTACATAGCTCATCATAGGTGTCTTTGATTTCAACATGACCAAGTTCTTCAACACGACATTTGGTGAAGAATCTCACATCCTCGACTAGTAACACTATGTTCATGATGAGTGAAAAGGCGGTTTTTTTATCCGGTTCAGAAGTGACTTTGGGAGTCAAAGAGTATTTTAGTGAGGGATTTTCTACATTCTTGACAACTATGGGATCTTGGATCTTGGGTGCCATTGTGGATTTCAGATAAAAAATAGCAAAGAGTCCTTAGGGTTTCAGGATTTCAAACGACAGATGCTTTATACTTAGTAGATAATGGCAACTAGATAAGATCGGCAAACCAACTTAACGATGTGTTGAGATTGATGTAAATACCTTGAATTTGCTTTGTAGGAGGTTTGATCGCCTTAGATTCGCTTGCTCTGCTTTCTCAAAAACTTGGTAAGCGAAAATGACCGCGAAAATGCTTTTAAGTACACAAAATACCTTATCGAGCTCTGTGTGGGTTAGGTCAAAAACATTAAATGCACTCAGTTCCTCTTTAACCAATTTACTCTCCTTTTTCCATTTTGATCGAGTAACCAAACTTCCTTCATTCACTGACTAGACAGGTTTCTTGTATTCACCGACTTGACAAACTTCCTGTAAAGTGCTTCAAAAGAATTTGATAGAATTTCAAACTTACTAATACATCTTAATTATGCAAATTTTGAATTAAGTACATAATAGAATAGGAACTATTAAGATTTTAACCTTCAGAGAATGCAGTCCCTTCATACCTTTATCGATTAATTTGGAATAGGTGCACCTAACTCGGTAGGTAAGGTGCTTTCTTTATTTGACACAATTTCCTTCTTTTTCCAAATCATCTTTAATTTTTCTTTTATTTCTTCAGTGTCTTTTCTAGGTTGATCTCTGCAATCTCCAGCTAAGTGTCCTACTTTGTGACAATGAAAACATTCCATACCATGATTTCTCCATGATCTTCGATTGTTCATTCCAAACCTTATAAAACAGTTGGCACTTATATGTCCATATCTTCCACAACATTCACACCATATCCTTGTATTGTAATCCGATGGTACTACATAATACTGTCGGTAAGGATCTATGTGAGTTCAATAACCTCTAGCATTTGCTTGATGTGCATACCAAATATAGTTATTTTGCTTAAACCAACACTTATGGGTATTATGTCCATATCTATTGCAGTTTTTACAAAACCCTTTGAATTTTGCCTTGTGATAATTGTTAACAGACTTTGTCCTACATTGATTAGATGTGTGACCATATTTATTGCAATTGTAACAATAACCATTGGACTTAGTGACATTCAGTTGCTTACCTTTTTTGATTTGGCATATGTTGGCAGTGTGACCTTGATTTCCACAGTAGTTGCAAATAGGCTTCTTTCTTTTGATGTTATTCTTGTTCCCGCTTGCTTTGATGATTCTCCTCTCTCAGAAGTATGAATTCCTTTCTCGGTAGAGACTTTTCCTTTGTAACTGAGTCCTGCATCTTTGTTGGGTCGTCTTGTATTTAGTTGCTCATCTAACATTTTTTATGCTTCATAACTCTTCTTTAGTGTTTCTTTGGATTTCTTCTATGTTTCAAGTTCATCGGTCAACATTGATACTTCAAGTTTCAATGCTTGATTCTCATCATCTTTCAAATTTGCTTCATGATGTGCATAACCTAGTTGATCTGACAGATTTTGTTGAATTCCAGTCAACCTTGTGATTTCATCATTCTTATTAGATACTAAGACTTCAAGTTGTTGTTTCTCTCTCTGTAGATCTCTTGCTTTATCCTCAGCTGTCTTCAATGCATCAAGATTTTCAGTCATCTGTGTGCTGAAATGTTCATGTTCTCTTTTCATTTCTTTCAGTTGATCAGCCAGTGCTTTGTTCTTCTCTTTCAATACTCCAATCATTTCTTTAGTTTCTTCAGATATACTGTTCTCAGATGATGTCTCAATTTTTTCCACTAACTCATGAGAATCCTGCAAATCATCAGATAATCTTCTTCTCACTTTCAGAGATTTTTGCATTTGCCTTTGCATGTCTACAATCACTTGATTAGCATGATCCAGCTCTTCTTGCAGATACACAATCCTCGAGATTGTTTATAGCCTTCCATTGATAAGATCTTTCTCTTTAGGTAGTTAAACCCTTTTCCAAGATTCAAGCTTTGATACCAATTGTTAGGCCCAATATGGAAAGCTAATGTACTGAGAGGGGACGGGTGAATCAGTACTTCAAAACATTTCTTCAACAATAACTTTACTGTTATGCATAAACTGAATAGTGCAGTAACATAATATAAAGCTAAAAGAAATAGATAACAATCATACATGATTCACTCTATAACACATATATTTTGGTTACGCAGAAACTCTTGGTTAGAGAGAAAAACTGTGGTGGGGATGGCACCCACAACTTCACTACTGCAATAATAAAGAGTGCTCGGTTAGAGCTACAAGTTTAGCTATTTCTGATAGCATACCCTATTAGGAGTAACAAGATTTGTTAGATCTACCTTGCTAAAGGATTTTACAACACTTCATCTAAATGTTGCACCTGGTTAGAGGCTTTACAATTTATAGACTTGATTAGAGTCTTTTACCCTATTAAAGGTTTCTCTTACAACTTCAAAATATTACAATAAAATTATTACAAATATCTGCAACTTTACATCTAGAATGTTATAGCAGATTCTATGTGCTCAGAATAAGATTACCTTGCTTATAGTTTACCTTGTTAACCCATATAGTAACTCGTTAAACCCTTCTGTTTACTCTGTTCTTCGACTGTTCTCTTAAAACCTTCTCGGTGACCTCTGTGTCTCTGTAACAATATTCTTACACTCATGCACACACCACTTTAATTCTTAACTCATGCTGTATAAATAGATCTCCTATGATGGTGATCCAATCCATTGCTTTGATCTTAAAAATATGATTTATCGAATGAATAACCATGCAGATTATTTCATTGGTTAAATGACCTGAAAATCATACACAATCTTTAAGTGCAATTTCCAATGTGATAACGGTTAGATGTGCCTCGATCTTGTAACATGTTTTCATATCCATGTCCAGGTTCAATGAATCTAGTAACACGTTTCACTCAGTGTATATCAACTTAGTGTGTCATCTTTGCTGCTCGGTAGACATGTAAAGATACTCGATAGATAACTCAGTGTATACTGCGTTCTGTGACTGCTTTCTTCTGTATCCGACTAGACTATGCATACCAACTGAATATCTCAGTAATAGATAACCGACTAGAGTATATAGTATAACTTTGAAATAAAACTAATGGCAATCTAATAAGTAGTAACAAATCATCATCATCATCATCATCATCATCTGACAAATCTGATTGGAAAGCACTTTATGCAAAAGAACTTGAGGATATTAGATGGGAAACTGAGGAACTTGAAGAACTTGAAGCACTATTTGCAAGGAAGATACGTAAAGGTCCAGTAGGAAGTAAGTATGATGGTAAAGCACCTTTCAAAATGTTTTAATTACAATAGAATTGGTCATATAGCATCTAGGTGTCTTGATAGACATGCAAGACTAAGAGAGGAAGAAAAGAGAACATATAAGCCTAACCCTGAATATCAGAGATATAGATTTAAGAAAAATAAATATAAGTCATGTTACTATACAGATGAAGGTGTTACAGATGATTCATATGAAGATCCAATAGATAATGGATGGGAATTTGTTGCAATAAAAGAAGATCAACTGACACCTATTGTCAAACTGGTAGAGCAGGCACTGGCAACAAAAAATGAAGAAAAGAATGAATGGATCATTGATAGTGGATGCTCGCACCATATGCCTTGTGATAAAAGAAAATTCTTGTCATTCTAGAAATGTCATGGAGTTCTAGTAGGATTTGGAGATGACAAAGCTTATTTAATCAAATGAAGAGACACTATTTATTTGGATGGTAAACACAATACTGACAAATTTTATTATGTTGAAGATTTAAAGCATAATCTTTTGAGTGTTGGTCAATTAGCAGAAAAAGGGTTTTTGTTACAATTCAAGAATGGAAAATGCAAATTATAAATAGAACTGGATTGAAGATTGCAACCCATAATCAGACTAAAGGTAATATCTTTTATTTGAATACCAGTGATAAGACATGTTTGTTTTCTCACATTTATGAAATTTGGTTATGGCATAAGATACTCTGTCATGTGAATTTTGATTGCATTGTAAAGATCAGTTCAACTAAGGTAGTAAGGGATTTACCTAATATTGTGAAACCTCATAATCCGGTATGTAAGGAATGTCAAATGGGAAAGCAAGTTAGAACAACATTTAAGAGCATTTCTGAGAAATCCAATAATATTCTTGATTTAATTCATACTGATTTGTGTGGCACGACAAGAACAAGAAGTCTTCAGGGTGATAGATACTTTACAAGGCAATGGTGGAGAATGAAACCGACAAGAAAATCAAATATTTGAGATTTGATCAAGGAGGAGAATTTACATCTAGGCAATTTAATACATTCTCTAAAGTAAATGGAATCAAAAGACAACTATTGGCACCACGAACACCTCAACAGAATGGAGTTGTGGAAAGGAAGAACAAAACCATTCTGGATGTAGCAATAACCATGATAATGGAAGAAAATCTACTTCATGTGCATTGGGGAGAAGCAATGAATACATCGGTTTACACTTTCAACAGAGTTCACATCACATGTGAAACCGGTAAGACCCCTTATGAACTATGGTTTTGTCATACTCCTACTCTCAAATACTTCAAAATATGTGGAAGCAAATGCTATATTAGGAATATTTCTTTGTTATTCATCTAGAAGCAAGGCATGCAAATGTTATAATAAAAGATTGTAGAAAATCATTGAAAGTACTAATGTGAAGATAGATGAGCATTTTAGAGGTGATTCAAGGTCTATAGATTCTAAACCGGCATCATCAAAAAACTCAACTATGACTGAAGAACAACAACATGTGAATAAACACAGGTATATAAGATTGAATCATTCAGAGAATTAGATAATTGGAAACCAAAATTAAGGTGTTACTAGAAGAGGAAGATTGGAAAATGAAGAGGTATGTTTAGTTTCTCAAGTTGAACCAGCATTTGTTATTGAAGCATGTCAAGATAAAGAATGGATAAAAGCAAAGGAAGATGAATTAGAGCAGATTGAAAAGAACAATACATGGACATTAGTTCCCCGACCTAAAGAGAAAAAAGTAATTGGAACTAAATGGGTATTTAAAAATAAACTTAATGACGATGGTGAGGTAATCAGAAATAAAACAAGATTAGTTTGTAAAGATTATTCTCAGAAAGAAGGAATTGATTATAATGAAACCTTTCCACTGGTAGCCAGAATTAAGGCAGTTAGAGTATTTCTTACATTTGTTGTCTGTATTATGGGTGTGTTGCATTAGTTTTATCATTGATGTAAACACTTATCCTTCTAGAGATCTATTGTTATGTTGAACCAACACATTATGTTCACCGGTAATGTCAGTGACTTATCCATAGTCACTGGTATATGCTCATCGACAGGTTATATGGTGCATCAACACTAATGAGTACTTGTTATCATCTAGAGATCACTTGATTATCTCAAAGACATGGTTTGGATACTTGGTTTTGGTGTTTTGGTTATTGGTCTAATCGGGTTGACATATTTATTGTTACCGGCAAATAGTTCTAGGTTATGAACCAATACACATTATCTATTCCAGATCAACACAACACATTATAGAGATGATTTGTTATTGGTTATTGTATGGAACTCGACATCTTGTATTGCATCAAGACTTATTTTGTAAATGATTTGAATGTAATATTCTTAGTGAGCCGACCTTAGTATTTGGTCTTAGGTTTTGTATATATCTAAGATCTCGTTTGTGAGATATATGTAATAGTCATGGTATGGTATTATAATCTGGTGTGAGTGAATATTGAATCATATAAGCATATCATAAAGCAAATCAAGTAGACATCATTTGAAGGTTAGAGGAAGGTTTGAAGGTGTTTATCATAGCATAAACTGATACTAAATCCAGCATTGCAGATTCACTTTGAAGTAGTACATCATTCTAGGATTTAACCATCCTACTATAGTCATTGCTACTCCCATTTGAGCAGTGTGCTCTAGGCGGTTGGTCTTTCTACATGTGAAGACCCCATTTGTATACACATACTATCTGCAGTAGTATCATTTGATTATGGGTAAGGTTTCCCATCTTGGTTTTTCCCCTTACAAGGTTTCCACATCAAAAATACTTTTGTTATGTGTGGTGGATGTTGTTTCTCTTTCCGTTTCATGCATTAAGTTTCACCAGTATTGATATTCACTGTTAATATGTTTAACTAGCATTAATATTGTTTACCACCATTAAATATTAAGTTGAAGTAATTTATAACTGGGTTGAAATTCATTGACAACTGATTCACCCACCTCTCAGTTCTCCTTATGGTTCCTATCCATTGGTATCAAAGCTAAGTCCTCTTTTTGTAGAATCCTAACAACTTGACGAGATCCTATGGCAACTAACATTTTCAGGAAGGATAGTCTTAAACTTGATGGAACTAACTATGGTATATGGAAGATCCGAAAGGAGATACATCTGAATTGCATTGGAAGAGATATATTGGAAGTTATTAACAATGGCTATGTTGGTCCTACTTCAAGTCAACCTAATCCACCAAATTTGAGCAAGGACTTGGAGAATGATTGCAAAGCAAGAGAAGCACTTCTAAGCATATTATCAGATCAGAAAATCATGGAATTATCAGACTGATCTATTGCTAAAGCTATTGTGGATAAATTGGATACTTTGAATGAAGGAGATACCACTGTCAAAATTACAAAACTGGAATGTTATCGGGCTAGGTATTAAACTTTGAAAATGGAAGAAGATGAAATAATTTCTGCTTTTATGGAAAGAGTTAATGAAATTGTTTTGGGAATACAATGGAGGTCTAGTAATATTTTGTGATGATAAAGCTTGTTTGATCAAAGGAAAAAGGCACTATATCCTTGGATGGTAAGCAAAATACTGAAAATGTTTATTATGTTGAGGGATTGAAGCATAATATTTTGAGTGTTGGTCAATTAGTTGAAAAGGAATTTCAGTTACAATTCAAGAATGGAAAATGCAAAATGAGAAACAAAACTGGTTTGGAGATTGCAACCTTTAATCAGAATAAAGGTAATATCTTTGATTTGACTAGCAGTGACAAGACATGTTTGATTGCACATATTGATGAAAGTTGGTTATGGTATAAGAGACTTTTTCATGTAAATTTTGATTGTATTGTAAAGATCAATTCAGCTAAGGCAATAAGGGATTTACCTAAGATTGTGAAACCTCATAATCCTATATGTAAGGAATGTAAAATGGCAAAGCAAGTTAGAACAACTTTTAAGAGTGTTTCTGAGAAATCCAATAATGTTCTTGACTTAATTCATAATGACTTGTGTGGTCCGGAAAGAACAAGAAGTATACGGGGAGATACATATTTTATGCTAATTATTGATAATTTTTCTATAATGTCTTTGGTTACTTTTCTCAGGGAGAAATCTGAAGCTTTTGGAAGATTCAAGTTATTCAAGGCATTGGTAGAGAATGAAACTGGTAAGAAAATCAAATGTTTGAGATGTGATCAAGGAGGTGAATTTATATCTAACGAATTTAATATAATTTGTAAAATAAATGGAATCAAAAGACAACTATCAGCACCCCTGACACCTCAGCAGAATGGAATTGTGGAAAGGAAGAATATAACTATTATGGAAGCATCTAGAAGCATGATATTGGAAGCTAATCTACCTCACATGTAATGGAGAGAAGCAGTAAATACAATGGTTTAAAATTTCAATAGAATTCACATCAAAGGTGAAACTGGTAAGACCCCTTATGAACTATGGTTTGGTAATACTCCTACTCTTAAGTACTTCAAAATATTTGGAAGCTAATGTTATATTAGGAGATATGAGTATGTTTGTAAATTTGATCCTAGAAGTGATGAAGGAATATTTCTTGGTTATTTATCTAAGAGAAAGGAATATAGATATTTCAATAAAAGATTGTAGAAGATCGTTGAGAGTGCTACTGTGAAGATAGATGAACACTTTAGAGGAAATTTAAGGTCTGTAGATTTTGAACCGACAGTTGAGATGATCATAAATAAACCAATACAGAGTGCAGCGGTATACAATGTGGATCCAGTCACACTGACATCATCAAAGAATTCTCCAGTGACTAAAGAACAACAACATCATAATAAACCCAGGTATGTAAGACTGAATCACTCAGAAAATCAGATAATTGGGAATAAGTATCAAGGTGTTATGACAAGAGGAAGACTGGAAAATGAAGAGGTATGCTTAATTTCTCAATTTCAACTAGCATCTGTTATTGAAGCATGCCAATATTAACATTGGATAAAAGCAATGGAAGACGAATTAGAACAAATTGAAAACAACAATACATGGATATTAGTTCCCTAGCCTAGAGACAAAAATGTAATATGAACTAAATGGGTATTTAGAAATAAATTTAGTGAAGATGGAATGGTAATAAGGAACAAAGCAATATTAGTTTGTAAAGGATATTCTCAAAAAGAGGGAATTGATTATAATCAAACCTTTGTACTGGTAGCTAGAATTGAGGAAGTTAGACTATTTCTTGCATTTGTAGCTCATAAGAACTATAAAGTTTATCAAATGGATGTAAAAATGGTGATCTTGAAGAGGAAGTTTACATTGAACACCATGATGGATTTTCATTGACAAATGATAAAGATATGGTTTGTGGATTAAGGAACACCTTGTATAGATTGAAGCAAGCTCCTAGAGCTTGGTATGCTAGATTGGACAAATATCTTTTGAAGCTTGGTTATAGTAAAGGTAATGCCGACAACAACTTATATTACAAAGTGATTAACTATGACATCTTCCTTATTGACATTTTTGTTGATGATATCATTTTTGGAGGAAAAGAAGGATTGTGTAAGGACTTTGCTAACAAGATGCAGGAAGAATTTGAAATGTCTATGATTGGTGAGATAAAATTCTTCTTATGATTGTCAATTTTGCAAACTGATAAAGGTATATTCATATGTCAAACAAAATACTAGAAGGAACTACTAAAGAAATTTGGTATGGAAAACTCTAAACTGGTAAGTACTCCTATGACTATAACTGATAAATTATCATTGAAGGATGATTCAACTCCTGTTAATTAGACAAGATACAAATCTATGATTGGAGGTTTACTATATTTGACACAAACAAGACCTAATATAATGAATTCAATATGTATTGTTTCAAGATTTCAAAGTAATCCTAAAGAAATTCATGAATTAGTAGTAAAAAAGGTTTTCCGGTACCTACAAGGCACAACAAATCTTGGTTTATGGTATCCTAAAGATGAAAATTTTGATTTATGTGCATACACCGATGCAAATTGGGTAGGAGATGTAGATGACAGAAAGAGTACCACTAGCGGTGCATTCATCTTGGTAGCAAATTGATTTCATGGATAAGCAAGAAGCAGAGTTGTGCATCATTATCAACAATAGAATCAAAATATGTTGCAGTAGCAACTAATTGTACTCAACTATTATGGATCAAACAAATGTTGAAGGACATAAAGGTAAAATTCTAAGAACCAATAATCATTTATTGTGACAATTTAACAACAATTGATATATCAATGAATCTGGTATTTCACTCTAAGACTAAGCATGTTTCTATTAAGTATAACTGTTTGAAAGAGAATGTTGAAACAAATGAAGTAAAATTGGTTTATGTGAATACTAAAGAGTAGATTGTAGATATCTTTACAAAGCCTTTGCTTAAGGAAACTTTTGAATATCTGAAAGAGAAACTTGGGGTAATACCCTCACCAATAGAGACTTAGATGATTGAAGACTGGCATCAAACCAACATAAACTAATAGAGAAAACTTTTTCTGGCTTTGGTGGAAGAGAGCTACTTCTCAGGGGGAGTAGGTGGTTGTATGTTCTGGTATATTTTCTTAATTGCTTTGGCATTTGATGTCCAAGGGGGAGAGATATCTATGGAAAAACATTATCCTAGGGGGAGAGATTACATTATTCATTGGGAGAGATTATTCATTAGGGAGAGATATATACTCTCTGCATTTTGGTTTTGATTTCTGGTATTGATCTCTGTCTTGGGAGATTGCTGGTTTTTGGTATTTTGCTTTGGCACTTAGATGATTTTCCATCTAGTGTTGCCATAAATGCCAAAGGGAGAGATTATTGGTATTATGGATGTGTTGCATTAGTTTTGTCATTGATGTCAATACTATCCTTCTGGAGATCTATAGTTATGTTAAATCGACACATTGTGTTCATCAGTAACGTTAGTGACTTATGCATTTAGGGAGCCGAACTCATGTTAAGGTCTTAGCTTTTGTATAAATAAATGTAAGATCTCATTTGAGATGGTAACGTATGAGTATATGTGTGAATATTGAATATTTATAAACAGATCCTTGTATGAATCACATGGACATTATCTAGAGGTTGAAGGATGGTTAGGAAGGTGTTTGTCACATCTTAAACTGAACCTGAGTCCAACATTGCAGATGCTACTTTGAAGCAGTACATTGATATTGGATTTAAGCATCCAATTGTAGATAGTGTGACTCCTATGTTGTGATTGAGTGGTGAGCTCTAGGCAGTTGGCATTTCTGCATGTGTAGACCCCATTTGTATACACTTACTATTAGTAGTAGTATCATCTGATTATGAGTAAGTTTTCCCACTGTGGTTTTTCCCCTTACAGGGTTTCCACATCAAAATCTCCGTGTCATATGTTATGAATGTTGTTTTCCTTTCTATTTCATGCATTAAGTTATAGCGGTACTATTATAATTGTTAATCTATTTTACCAACATTAGATTTGGTTAACCGATTCTATGGTTTAAGTTGGAATAATTTGCAATTGGGTTATAATTTATTGACAACTAATTCACCCCTCTCTTATTTGTCCTTTCGGTTCCTAACAATGTAAACATGGGATCTAAGTTCTTGCTCAAATTATGTGACCTTTACTAGGCCCCATGATGGGCCCTAATTGAGAGGAGCATGGCACTGGGCCTGATTTAGGACCGAGGTGCCCAATGGCACGGTCCTAGAAAACAAGGCTCCAAGATTGGGTGGAGACTGTCGATAAAATAAATATTCAAATTTGATAGTTGGTCTGAGAAGAATCAGTACTTTAATTAGGCATCAAAATATAAAGCGCCAAAGTGAGGTCTAAGTGAGGACACAATTGTAGGTGAGTTCAATTTAGGATGGTACACTTAGCCCACACTTTAGTGGGAGTATGAGACTAACAATACTCAAGTTAAAGTACAAAGTTGCATTGAAAGACACCTATCAAGATATCAAAGGGGCAAGATATGCTAAGCCCCTAGGGGATTTAAGATCTCACTACTCTAATATCGAGATAAAAGGGACAACATAAGAAAGGAAAAGGAGAGAGAATACATGATTACACTAGCCTAGTAATATTTGTATAGTATGAGTCATGAAAAAAGTAAAATACCAAATTACAAATCATAAGGGTCAATTTGCAAAGTAACTCAAGTGTTAAAACATGTCGTCTTTTCATTGGAATGAAAAAATTATTGACCATGTATCAACATGCTATTTATCTTTCACCTCTTTGAATAAATTATCACATATTTGATAAGACCATCTACAAATTAATAATCTACACACTCACACAAAATAAATTCAATTCAGGCAATCATAGTTGACAACATAGATCCCAACAAGCTACTACAACATTCCCCTCATTAGAATGGTACAGTAAAAAGGGAAGATATTGCCAATAGAAATTTAAGCCCCAAATAACTCAAACCTTTGACTATATATTTTTTTTATTAAAGAAACCACGCTCTCTTTCCATCCTTAGTGGGGATGTCCTCACATATTCACTACTACATCAACAACATCAACTCAAAAATAACAAAATAATAATAAAAAAACAACTTTCTCATCTTTGCTAACTCGAATACCAAGGATTTTAATATTCTTCGTTACAAAAATTGAAGGGTAGGAAAATAGTAGCAGCTTAAGAAATAGAAGTAGAACAAGTAAAAATCAATTGTGTCAGCTCCTTGATTCTTAGTAGTCTATTAGCGATAGCTTGGCTTTAGATTCTTTAAATTGTTTCAATAATAAGACTTAAAATTACTCATTTTTTAAGAAAATAAATATTGATTTAATAACTTTAATCCTCAATATGAACATACATGTTTATTTCTAATACATAATCAGAATAATATTATTGTGTACCATGTCTACATTACTTTGTTAATACATTATTATATTTTAAATTTCAGTATCTTATACAATTTATTCATTTCTATATATCGTTATTTTTCTCCTCCCATCTCTCTCTCTCTACAGCAGAAGCAGAATATTTCTTGGAAGAAGATTGATTTCATGGATCAACAAGAAGAAGAGTTGTACATCATTATATACAGTAGAAGCAAAATATGTTACAACAACAACTAATTGTACTCAGGTATTATGGATCAAACAAATTTTGAAGGATATAAAGGTAAAATGCAAAGAAACGGTAATTTTTTTTTTGATAATTCAACAGCAATTGATATATCAAAGAATCCATTATTTCACTCTAAGATAAAGCATGTTTCTATTAAGTACAATTTTTTGAAACAGAATGTTGAAGAAAATGTACTGAGATTAGTTAATGTGAATACTAAAGAGAAAATTGCAGATATCTTTACAAAGCCTTTTCTTAAGGAAATATTGGAATATTCAAAGACCAGCTTGGGGTAATTTCCCCACCGACAGAGACTTAGATGTTGAAGATTGACATCAAACTGGCAGGGACTAACAGAAAAATATTTTTTTGGGTTTGATGGAGGAGAGCTACTTCTCAGGGGGAGTAATTAGCTTGATGTTATGTTCTGATATTGATTCTTAACTACTTTAGCATTTGATGTCAAAGGGGGAGAGATATCTATGGAAAAACATTATACTTTGGGGAGAGATGAACATTCTACTTGGAGAGATGTATTTTGGTTTTGGTTTCTGGTATTGATCTATTTTGGGAGATTGTTGGGTTGTTGGTTTTTGTCATTTTGATTTTGTAACTTAGATGTTTTTCCATCTAGTGTTGCCATCAATGCCAAAGGGGGAAATTTATGGTATTATGGATGAATTCATCATGTGTTGCATTGGTTTTATAATTGATGTCAACACTTATCCTTGTAGAGATCTGCATTGTTGATTTGGCACTCTAGTTTTATTGGTTTGTTGTTGAACCGACAGATTGTGTCCAGTGGCATGGTTAGTGGCTTATGCATAGTCACCAGTATATGTTCATCGGTAGGTTATATGGTTCACTGACAGTGATGATGACTTGTTATCATCTGGAGATCATTTGGTTATATTGAAGATATGGATTGGATGTTTGGATTTGGTGTTTTGCTTATTGGTCTAATCATATTTTCCTTTACCAGCAAATAGGTCTAGGTTATAGACCGGTACAAGATATCATGTTCCAGATCTGCATGACACATTTTGGAAATGATTTATTGATTTAATAATGTGTAATTATATTGAAGCCGACATATTGTATTGTATCAAGGCTTATTTTGTAATTGATTTAAATGTAATATCTCTAGGGAGCCAACCTCATCTTAAGGTCTTAGGTTTTATATGAATAAATGTCAGATCTCATTTGAGAGATGTAATGGTATGGTAATATTTGATTATATGTGTGAATATTGAAGATTCATACATAGATCCTTGTGTGAATCACACGGAAATTATCTAGAGGTTGAAGGAAGGTTAGGAAGGTATTTGTCAGAACTTAAACTGAACCTGAATCCAGCATTGTGGATGCTACTTTGAAGCAGTACATTGATATTGTATTTGACCATCCAACTGTAGTTAGTGTGACTTGCATTTTGTGATTGAGTGGTGAGCTCTAGGAAATTGGCCTTTCTGCATGTGCAAACCCCATTTGTATACAATTACTATCTAAAGTAGTATCATCTGATTGCGGGTAACATTTCCCAATATGGTTTTTCCCCTTATTGGGTTTCCACATCAAAATCTCTGTGACATATGTTGTGGATATTGTTTTCCTTTCTATTTCATGCATTAAGTTATATCAGTACTATTATAATTGCTAATCTATTTTACCGACATTAGATTTGGTTTACCGGTTCTATGGTTTAAGTTGGAATAATTTACAATTGGGTTATAATTTATTGACAACTGATTCACCCCCCACCTCGTAGTTGTCCTTCCAGTTCCTAACAATGTTAACATGAGATCTAGGTTCTTGCTAAAATTAAGTGACTTTTATGAGGCCCCATGATGGGCCCTAATTGAGAGGAGTATGGCACTGGGCCTGATTTAGGACCAAGGTGCCCAATGGCATGGTCCCAGAAAACAAGGCTCCAAGATTGGGTGGAGACTATCGATACAATATATATTCAAGTTTGATAGGTGGTGTGAGAAGAATCAGTACTTTAATTAGGCCTCAAAATCTAAAGCACCAAAGTGAGGTCTAAGTGAGGACACAAATTATAGGGGAGTTCAATTTAGGATGCTACACTTAGCCCACACTTTAGTGGGAGTATGAGACTAACAATACTCAAGTTAAAGTACAAAGTTGCATTGAAAGACTCCTATCAAGATATCAAAGGGGCAAGATATGCTAAGCCCCTAGGGGATTTAATATCTCACTACTCTAATATCGAGATAAAAGGGACAACATAAGAAAGGTAAAGGAGAGAGAATACATGACTGCACTAGCCTAGTAAGATTTGCATAGTATGAGTCATGAAAAAGTAAAATACCAAATTACAAACCATAAGGATCAATTTGCAAAGTAACTCAAGTGTGAAAACATGTCCTCTTTTCATTGGAATGAAAAAATTATTGACCATGTATCAACATGCTATTTATCTTTCGCCTCTTTGAATAAATTATCATAGATTTGATAAGAACATCTACAAATTAATAATCTACACACTCACACAAAATAAATTCAATTGAGGCAATCATACTTGACAACATAGATCCCAATAAGATACTACAACATGCCCCTCATTAGATTGGTACAGTAAAAAGGGAGGATATTGCCAATAGAAATTTAAGCCCCAAAGAACTCAAACCTTTGACTATATATTTTTTTTATTAAATAAACCATTCTCTCTTTCCATCGTTAGTGGGGATGTCCTCCCATATTCACTACTACATCAACAACATCAACTCAAAACTAACAAATAAATAATATAAAAACAACTTTCTCATCTTTCCTAACTCGAATGCCAAGTATTTTAATATTCTTCGTTAGAAAAATTGAAGGCTAGGAAAATAGTTGCAGCTGAGGAAATAGAAGTGGAACAAGTAAAAATCAACTGTGTCAGCTCCTTGATTCTTAGTAGTCTATTAGCAATATCTCAGCTTTAGATTCTTTAAATTGTTTGAATAATAAGACTTAAAATTACTCATTTTTTAAGAAAATAAATATTGAGTTAATAGCATTAATCCTCAATCTAAACATACAAGTTTATTTCTAATACATAATCAAAATAATATTATTGTGTACCACGTCTACCTTACTTTGTTAATACATTGTTATATTTTAAATTTCAGTATCTTATACAATTTATTCATTTCTATATATCTTTATTTTTCTCCTCCCATCTCTCTATTCATATATATCTATATCTCTCTCAATCTCTCTCTACTTCTTCCTCTCTCTATATCTCTCCTATTCTACTATTTTCGGTGTTCTTACTCCATGTGTTCTCACTCCACATGTTCTCACTCCACCTTTCTCAAGTTTAGAGTTTGAATAGCTCTTGTATGTTCATTAACTATAATAAGGGAGCCTATTTGAGTCAAAGGTTCTCTTTGTTAGTAATTTTACAAGTTGTGGAAGGATATATTGTACCACACAATGAGAGCATAATGGTTTTAAATAAAATAGAATATACAATTTATTGTGGGATCACCAAATATTTATTTGTGGAATGCTTAGATCTTCCAACATCGTCTATGGAGTGCTTAGATATTTAGGTAGCAAGAAGTCCAACATATTGATATAAGAGATATTAGATGATCTAACCATTTGACCCTTTCCCATTTGAAAGAACCGATCAACACCAATTTTAAGAAGAGAATATGCAATTGTCATGTTGACATTGATGTTGTTGTGTTGTCTTACTACCAAGGGGGGAGTGTTGTCATTTGTTGTCAGCCTACAATTTGCATTGGGTTCTTTAATATGTTTGGTAAAAATATGAGGAGATAGTCATTATTGATTTCAATCACTTTGGAGTTTGGATATCCACCTTTCTTGTTGTTTGATGTCTATATTTATTGTGATGTTTTAATGGTCATAAGTTGTTGATTGGTCGCATGATGATGATGGTTAGGATAAATGCTCCTGTTTAGACTAATGTTATTTCCAAAATGTTTAAATTATGAGGAGATGTGATATGAATAAAAGAGTATTTATGAGGAGATATTCAGACTTAGAAATGATTTTTATGCTATGTGGACATGGAACTACACTTTTAAGTTCTTAGTGTTGTAGTTGATGTGGATATTGATAGTTATTTGTTGATAGTCTGGCTATGTATGAAGTGAATTTGGATAGTATAGAAAATACAATGCATTTATCCATATTGATGTTTTAGGTGCTATGACTTGGATGACATGATTGTAAAATTTGTGTGTTGTGATGCTGTGGAAGAGGTTTTATTAATGTTCTATTTTTGGGATTGTGTTCTCTAGTATTCTAGCAATATACTGAACTTTTTATTTGTTTCTATCACACCAAATTGCATAGATGTGATAGTGAGATAAAAGAAATAATCATTTAAACAACTACAAAAAATGGAGAGGTTATTTTGTGGAATTTGTTGGAGCTTCATGGGGGATAGGAGTTATTTGAAATCTACTCAAAATAGAAGGCTAAATTATGGAAGATAATAAGATGGATTTTGATGAAATATAGAATGATTCATAGCAATGAAGTTTTTTTCATCATTAATGTATATTTTCCAATCCCAACTATTCAGACAAGAGAGTTGTGGCAGAAATTGTCAACTTTAGAGGGGAGAAAGGTATTACAGTAGGGGATTTTAATACCATCAGAAATAATCAGGAAAAGATGGGTGGTTTATGGAGAATAACAACATCACAACCCTATCCTTTATTTTTAAACTCTTGATAGATATTCTAAGCCTACTCAAAGGAAGTATGTGGAACCTTTGTTTAAACCTCATATGAAAGAGTGAATAATTTCATCTAATTTAACATAGTTGTGAATCTAGAAACCAAAAAATTAGTTCAATAATAGAGACAACATAACACCTTTGAAAATATATAGAAATTAAAAGTCAAGGATACTGACTTCTTAATTGAATATCTAAATTCAATTTTAATATTTTAATATTAAAATATTTCTCCTCTACTTTGTTCATATTTCTACTCTTATGTTCTCCATAGTTTTCTTCTTTTTTTTATGTTTTATCTACTTGAGATTTTCAAAAAAATGGATAATTAACACAAAAAAATAATAGTTGGCATAAAGACATTCACATTTCAACATTTGTTGTTCTAGAACTGAATTGAACACACATACACATATTTTATGATCAGTAAGAATATTTTTGGATGACCACTAACAAAATAACAACTTCAAATAGAAAGTCACTAGGATTTATATTCCAATTAAAGAATAGGCTAGAAGTACTCTTCAATTCCCAATAACAATAATTCAGTTTTAAGAGTCAAATGAAAAAAATGTATATTCTATTATAAGTTGATTCATTTTTTAACTCGTAAAGAAATAAATGACAAATTTAATTTGATTTAATTAAAACTCCCTTTATTCTATTTGTTTCCTTGTTCAGAGTGTCCAATATTCGCATTTTGGTTTTCATTCCCAATGACATAAAATAGATGGAAAAGTACCCCCAAAAGTCTCTTTCACTAACGAGGATGTTACGGATTGTAAATTCTATCCTTTTCTATTAAAATTTTGTGTGTAAGATCTAAACATATCTAAAAATTCATTAGGGAAACTCCCAATACAATAAGCAATAGGAAGTAGGAGATAGCTATCCATCCAAAAAAATGGCATGGTATGGCATGACCATACCTGTGCTCATACATCAAATAGACATAAAATAACTAAGATGACATGGCATTAGGAAACAAACATTAGTAAAAAGTGGCAAGTTATAATCACCATTAGACAAACTTTGAATGAATGAAAGAAAAAGCATAGAAGGAAACCATTTGAGGACTAATCTATGTGAGAAAAGTAATGGGAGGGTGGGAAAATAATCAATAATGACTTGAGTGGGAAAGGGATACAAAATAAAACACTAAACCATAAATAGAAAATGAAAACTAAGGATAACATGTCATAAGAAAATGAGAGAACTAGAGGTGGACTGAACAACATGTCATGTTTGCATTTGTTGGCCTAAGTAGGATGACAATGTGGTTTGAAGGGAAATAGAAAAGGTAGAAAAATAAGAATAATTTTTGTATTAAATCAAGAGAATTTCCATTTTTTTTGTTGGTTCATAACTTGTATATAAATTAATAGATTTGGAGGGTTTAATAAGGTTCAAAGGTGCAAAATATAATTATTTAATAACTTCTCTGATCTCAATTACACTCCAAAGCATTCAATTCAGGTGAGAAAGAAACCAAGCATTAATCCTGAATTGGAGAAGAAGTGAATTCAAGATGGCATTCATGATCAACCTTTTATGAACGTTCTAAAAGACATCTTAAAATATTGCATAAGGATGCAAACAAGCTTCATTAAGGTTAATTCCAAAACCAAGATTTGACCTAAGGAAAATCCGTATCCACAATCTTTTTCCTGTCTTTATATGTATAGGAAATAGACTCAAGAGTTGCAATTAGAGAATTAGATAGAGTTGATAATGATGAACAGGTCAACATTTGAGAGAGAAAAATTTAAAGGATAACGGTAAATCTCTAATACCCGATCTTAAATATTCAAATCAAACTTCTAGGAATAGGTTTTGACTCTCTTCTTTTGTCCATATCGCAGTTGGTAGCTCTATGGGATATCTATACCAGTTTTCTTTTGTTATTTAGCCTCAATTATCCCTTATTTTATTCTAATTTCACAATTACAAATCCAATTTCAAGTATAAAGAAAGTAACAAACAATAACCAATTAATCTAATTAGAATTTTAGCCCTTTTCATTCTTCGATTGTGGCTATCTAATCTATTGGATTCACCACTCTTTCAATGTTTTGGCTACTTTGTGTTGTTAGTGGTTTTATATAATTTTAATTGGTGAAACTCTAATTCCAAATTACCCCATTACATTTTGGGAAACCCAAAGTATTCCTTCATCTTATTTCTGATGTATTGTCTTAGATCTAATTTGTATGTGCTTTAACATTAATATTTGAAATCACGTATCATATTTTCAATTGAGTTACAAAAATTTACAAGTTAAATTTACAAAAACCCTAATAATTTATTCTAAAATTGACTTGTGGGTTGTATTGTATTTTATTTGTACTTTCAAATTTGTTTTTTATGATATGTTATGTTCATATTTAAAGGAATCTAGTGTCTAAATTCATAATTCAAATTGTTTAATTTATTTGTTAATCAATCAGTTTTATAGAGAATATGTTTGTTTAAGCTTAGGTTTCAATATTTGCATAAAATTTTATTCTGTGCATGAGGTTTATTGCCCTTAGTCCTATATACAATATTTCAATGAGAAGAAGTTATAAACTTAATTCACTCCAAGTTTTAAACACTAGGGATATGGACCCTCGATTGGATAATTTATTCCCTGTGAATGCTGATGTTTCGTCTAATCCAAAAAATGACATCACTTATCCCCAATTTCCTCATACTTCTCATGGTGTGGATAAATAACTAACTAGGGTTACTATTGACCAATTGGAAAAGATTGACAATGAATTTGAGAATCGTCAACAATGGATGGGTCAGCAATACCTTGATTGGGAGGAAATCCCATTAATCGAAGGATTAAAAATAATTGTGCAAAATGATAAGATAGGTGTGCATTTTATGTGTATACTTTTTTATATTGCTGATTCTAATATTATGCCAATCAAAAGTTATGCCAAAGTGATTGGTTACTCTTAACCCACTAGTCAATTTAACCATTCCATTCCTATGCATGCATCCTTGCCTAGTGTGCCTACATTTACATCTTGTATCATGAGTACTTCCACACAAATTATTAATCCTACACATGTTAGTCATGTGGATAATCATATTAATTAATATTCTTATTTATTTCACAATTGTCTACCATACCAACATACCACAATATTCAACATCCTTACTTTCAAACTTCATTTACAAAAATCTTACTCTTCCATCAATACAATATGTATAATATCAATCCATCCACCAAAGAAAACATCAATAACTTAGCCCAAATTGATAAATTATTACAATACCAATTGGATTCCATAACTCAATCCAAATTCAATGTTGTGACATTTAATGTAGCGAGCTCATTCTTCAATAAAATTATATATACACTTCCTCCTGAGCATATGGAGGTTCCTCAATTAGAGTTGTACAATAGAAAAGGTGATCCCTTGACTCATGAGAAGAAATTACAAAAATTTTGTAGAAATTTTCTCATGACTAAAGACTTATTGCTAAATTGTTTTTTAGATCCTATAGAGATAAAGCCTTGCAACAATATTGTTCTTTGTCTCCTTATTTTATTTGTAATCTAGTCAAAATTATGAAATGTGGTTGTGAGATTTTGCCAAGATCAAGGGCACAATGAAAAGTATTAAAATAGAGACAAAAGAATGACAAGAACAAACTGTATTCTCATCAATATGAAAATGATCAACTGGATTCACCAATACAATGAATATAGGCCTACTTATATAGGCAAGGCCATGTGGATGTATGAGCACACAATCATGACATGTGGCTCAATGAGAAACAAGGGTGGGTAAGAAATACTAGGGGTAGGTAGGAGAAATAATATAATATTCCACAAGAGGTGGATGACCCACCGAATGTGGAGTGTAATAGGAAAATAAGACCACAAAAGGTGGAATTTCTCCTACAAGCTCTATCCCTATGTGTACACTTCCTTAAGTGTCTCAAATCCAAACTACAAAGAGATGCATTATCCTAGGTTAACTTAAGTAAAGTGTAATAATATCCATAATGAATATTTATTTACACCAACACCCCCCTTAAGTGCAACTTAGGGGAATGAAGACTCAAGTCAACAATGCAAGATGGGTCTCGACTACTAGGACATGATAGGTACCCATGTACAATGTACAAATGCAAGAAAAACTATGCAAAGCAATCTCTCACAAACGGAGAAAGGGAGAAAACCTAGTGGGAAAAAACTCCACCCCAAAAGAGAGATGAATGTACAAAAGACTCTCAAAGAAGAAGGACAAAACCTCAAAGAGGAAAAAGTCCCCCCCATAAGAGAGAAAGGAGAAGTCAGTTGACCCCCCCTAATGACACATCCCGCACCCCCAAAAGAGCTCACAACTGTTGGAACTTAGTTTCACTGAAAGGTTTGGTGAATATGTCTACAACCTGCTCTGCTGTAGGACAATATCGTAAATCAATGACCTACTCCTGAATCAAATCTCAGATATAGTGCATATGGATCACGATGTGTTTGGTCTGCTGATGCTGGACCAGGTTTTTTGAGATAGCAATAGCACTCTGATTGTCACAATGTAGAACTATCAGTCGTGGAGTGGTGAACCCAAACTCTGTGAGAATCTGCTGAAGCCAAATGGTCTCAGTCACTGCGTTAACAGCACCTCGATACTCAGTGTTAGTCGAATAAAGAGCAATAGCATGTTGCTTCTTGCTCTGCCAACAAATGGGGCCTAAACCGAGGTGAAAAATATAACCAGAAGTAGACTTACGATCATTAAGATCGCCAGCCCAATCGGAGTTTGTGTAACCAACCAGGCGAAGTCCTGTGCTTGCTGCATAGTGAATCCCATAGTGATGTGTACCCTAGATGTAATGAAGGATGCATTTGGCAGCTTTCCAATGAAGCTCATGTGGTTCCTGCATGAAGCAAGAAACCATGCCAACTGCAAATGAAATATCAGGGCATGTATGGGTCAAGTAGATGAGACTACCCATAAGCTGACGATACAAAGTGGCATCAACTGGTGGAGAAGAACACTGAGCCTCAAGCTTGACTCCGGAAAGAAAGGGAGTCGGTGTAGGCTTACAATCAGCCATATGAAAGCGTGCAAGTAGATCAAGAGCATACTTGGGCTGCGATAGTGTAATCCCGGAAGGTGACTATGGAATCTCTATCTCGAGAAAGTAGTTTAAAAGATCCAAGTCAGTCATAGCAAATCTGTCATGCAAAGCAGATTGGACCCTGCTAATGATGGATGCGGTACTCCCTGTAATGATCAAATCATCAACATAGAGCACAAGTATCAAGTGAGAGTCATCCTATCACAAAATATAGACATTCGGATCAGAATGACACCTGGTGAACCCTGTTGAGAGAAGAAAGGAATCCATCTTGGCATACCAAGCCCTGGGGGCCTGCTTAAGACCATAGAGAGATTTCCTTAGTCTGCAAACCAAGGAAGTATCCTAGATGAAACCCTGCAGGTGCTCCATATAAATCTCCTCATCAAGATCACCATGAAGAAAAGCGCTCTTCACATCCATCTGATGTACAGTCCAACCATGAGCTGCAGCAATAGCAAGTGTCAAGCGAATAGAGTTCATCTTGGCTACGGGTGCAAAGGTCTCAGTATAGTCAACACCTACTACCTGGGAGAAACCTTTCGCAACAAGTCAAGCCTTGTACTTATCCACACTACCATCCACTACATACTTGGTCTGATAGATCCACTTACATTGAACTATACTCTTCCTCCATAGCTTGGTCCCACTCAAGAACCCCTGATGCTTCCCAAAATGTCTGTGGATTGAAAGTAGTAGCAATGAATGCATGTGGAAGATCCTGATGTTTTGATCGAGTTCTTCATGTATCTGAAGGATCCCCAACAAGAGAACCCATGGACTCAAGTGTCTGTCGAGCCCAATGAGGTCTAGGTGGAGGTGGAGAACGAGGCCCCTCAACTGCAAGTGGACCCTGCGGAGGTGTAACCCTACGAGTCGAAGTTGAAGGAGTCTCATCATCTGAATCACTAGCATCACTATCCACAATGGAGGAAGGTGGAGTAGGTAGAGAGGCTAAGCTAGGAGAGCTTTCCTCAAAGTGAACACTCCTCTCAATGAACACCTCATGTGTCTCAGGATCCATTAGTCTATATGCCTTAACACCCTCAGGATATCCAATAAATATGCAAGGCCGACTCTGAGGTTCCAATGCCTTGCGTTTCTGTGGAGGTATGCGAGCCCATGCTGGACACCCAAAGACTCTGAAATGTCTAACAATCAGTTTCCTACCAGCCCAAGCCTCAAAAGGAGTAATACCTTGCAAAGCTTTGTGAGGAACCCAATTTTGGATGTGTGTGGCACAACTGATAGCCTCAGCCCAAAAGGTGGGATCGAGAGAATGTGCATGAATCATTCAACTAGCCTTTTCTTTGAGATTTGTATTCTTGCATTTTGCAACTCCATTCTGCTGTGGAGTGTATGCAACAGAATGCTGAAGATCAATTCCCTCAAGTGTACAAAAATCCTCATGTCTTTTATTCACATATTCCCTTCCATTATCTATGCAAAGAATCTTCACCACTTTCCCGGATTGCTTCTCCACACGAGTCTTGAAGTCCTGACATCTGTCAAATACTTCACTCTTATGAATGAGAAAGTAGACCCAAGTGAAGCGGGAGTAGTCATAAATGAAGGTGAGGACATAGCGGGCCTTACTAAATGAAGGTGTTGCAAATGGACCTGCTACATTGTTGTGAACAAGTTGAAGAACTTGCAAAGCTCTCCAAGCTTTCCCTTTATCAAACTTTTCCTCGGGATGCTTTCCCATGGAGTAACCTGTACATACACCCTCCGAAAAACTGATTCGAGGTAGACCTGTGACCATGTCTTTAGTGTTGAGCTGTTGAACATAGTGGTAGTTGAGGTGACCAAACAGCTCATGCCATAGCTTAGTTTTTGAATTTGAATGAGTAAGCAAGGCCCTAGAAGGTGAACTTGGCACAAAGTGGGAGAATGAATAAAGCCTTGAGTTGTCATTGACTTGTACCACTACTACCAAGGCATCATCATCAAGTTCCTTTACCACAACTGAATCTGGTGTAAACTCAACCTTTTTCCCATTCCCATAGTGAGTGATTTCGTAGATAGAGAGAAGGTTGGTAGACAAGTTAGGAACATAGAGAAAATTCTCAAATGTTCCATCATCCATGTCAACTGAACCTTTCCCTTCAACCTCTACTTGTGTATCATCACCTATGTAAATGTGAGGTACCTTAGATGGCTCCAATGAAGAAAATTGCTCCTTTGTAGAACCCATGTGATATGAGGCACCTGAGTCAAGTATCCACTACTGTGAAGAACTTGTTGTAGCCACAAATGCTTTCCCTTTTCCCTTAGACCATGAGGAAGAGGAAGGAGATGAATCCTTCTTTGTGTAGGTAGATGGTAAGTTGATGTTGTTTTTCTTAAGAAGATTAGTTAACTCATCAACTTGCTTTGTGTGGCATCGATGCTCATCATGACCATACTTATTGCAATATGCACAAGCTGGATTATCCTTCGTAGATGGTGTCCCCTTCTTGGAAGAGGATGAAAAATTGCCTTGTGATGGAGAGGATGATTGTCCTTTTTCTTGTTGTGGCTATGACTTAGATTGCTTCTTCTTCTTGTTGGAATCTTTGCCTTGACTTCCTTGATTCCCTTGATTAGCCACCAAAGCCTTGGACTTTGAAGACTTGAGAAGCCCCATGTTCAACAACTTAGATTGTTCCAATATCAACATTTCTGTGAAAGCATCAAATGAAGGCATAACATAGGAATGCCCCACTGTCAAATGATGAGTTTGGAAGCTAGACACAAATGCTGCATATTCTGGTGCAAGCTTGTCCAGCAAGTTGAATATCAACTGAGCATCCTTTTTGTCAATTCCACAATCCTTAAGCTTTGCTCTTAGCTCATTTGCTTTGGTGACATAATCTTGGATTGTATCAAAACTCTTGGGATTCAATTTGGTGAGCTCATTGTCAATCTTATAACCTCTCATTTTATCAACTTGACCATACAATTTCTAAAGCATATCCCAAGCATCTTTGATTGTAGTACACTTTTCAATATGAAAGATGAGGTCATTTGATACATACTTGCACAAAGTTCCAAGAGCCATGCAATTATTAGTGAGCCATTCTAAATGAGCATTAGGATCAGCCTTAGGATCAGGTGGTGCTACTATTGTTCCTTCAATGTAATGTGTGAGATGTTTTTCCATTAATTTGCTCCATACTTTAATTTTCCATGATGCATAATTATGTGGAGTTAAAGGTAGAAATTTATGAGGACTCATTGCAACAAAAGTGAAAGAGCACAAGGAAAAAGAGACACAATCACACAAGACACCCCCCCAAATTCACTCAATCAAAGAACCCCCCCAAAAGTGATGATTTGGCACTTTATACTTAGTGCATGTACAATGGGCCACTTGCAAAAAACTGGCAAAGTGGACTTCTGATTTCAATTTTACAACTGCCTCAATAAGGCAAAAAGAGACTCAAACTAATAATGCAAGAGATCTAAACTAAGATCCAAGCAATTTACAAGTACCAAATAGGCCAAATAAGACCAATATTTGAAAGTACAATTTTTACTTAAAATCTCTAAAATCTGATCATAGATTATGAAAGTAAATGAAAAAAAATTCACTTTAAAAAAAAACGGCACCTGAAAAGGAGGTCGTATGAGCTCAAACGAGGCCTTTGAAGTTGCAAAATTGAGGATTGGATAGGTACAGCTGAGAGAATCTGAAAATTCTGAAAACCCTATGCACCAAAACTAGAAAATAACCACACCACTGTGAAGAGCACAAAAAATTAGCCCAAATAAAAAACAATTACACCCAAAAAGGAGCAAAATTGAGCAAGTTATGGGCCTCCAAAGTTGACCCAAAAAACCAAACAGCTCAACAGAGAGGGGTCTGAGAATTTCCAAAAAAAATGCTGATTGGGCGCTGACTGTGTGTTGCTGACTGGGTAGAACGTATGAATCCCAAATAAAAAAAAAATTTTAAAAAAGTTTTCAACCGGAAAATTATTTTTCAAAATTTTTTTTTGAAAAAAAAACTGAAAATTTCGTACCGTATCGCCCAAATTGGGCAGAAAATTTCCTCCACACCCAAAAATTGATTTTCGTCAAAATAGGTCAAATTTATACTCGATTTTTATGGAAATGACCTCCTGGACGCAATGGTGAGGTTGAAAACGCTCTAATATGCCTCCAAAAAATGTAGTCCCTCAGATCCGAAAATAGAAGCCTTCCACGATGTCTCCAAAAACCAATCAGTGAAGTCCCAATGGCTCTGATACCATGTGATATTTTGCCAATATCAAGGGCACAATGAAAAGTATTAAAATAGAGACAAAAGAATGACAAGAACAAACTATATTCTCATCAATATGAAAATGATCAACTAGATTCACCAATACAATGAATAAAGGCTTGCTTATATAGGCCTGCTTATATAGGCAAGGCCATATGGATGTATGAGCACACAATCATGACATGTGGCTCAATGAGAAACAAGGGTGGGTAAGAAATACTAGGGGTAGGTAGGAGAAATAATATAATATTCCACAAGAGGTGGATGACCCACCAAATGTGGAGTGTAACAGCAAAATAAGACCACAAAAGGTGGAATTTCTCCTACAAGCTCTATCCCTATGTGCACACTTCCCTAAGTGTCTCAAATTAAAACTATGAAGAGATGCATTATCCTAAGTTAACTTAAGTAAAGTGTAATAATATCCATCATGAATATTTATTTACACCAACAGTGGTTTAACATAATAAATCCAGTAACTAGCCAAATTAACACACATACATTGAAAGAGATTTAAACCTAATAAATTTAACCTTAATCCTTATAGGAAAGAGACTAAGATTTTGATTGGATTCAATTGGTTAATTATGATTACACCTTATTCTTCAGATGTATTGTATTGGTTATGAAATTAGGAGAAAATAATGAAGTATTGAAGCAATCTGACATAGACAAGATGCTACAAATATTCCACTAAGACAAAAACTTGGATCTAGGCAAAAGAAGTTATGACCAATCTATTCCCAAAAGTTTGGTCTAATTTATTACGACTGGGTAAAATAAATTCACACTAGTCCTTCAAATTTTCCACTATCAAAATTCCACATGTTCATCACTATTGACACTATCATATTTCCCAAGTACAAGTTCATACTTATTTCCTACACACATAAAGAAAGGGAAATATATTTGGAATAGAGGTTTTCCTTATGTCAAACCCCAATTTTAGAATTAACCATGAAATTTAATAGATGATTGTAATGAAAGACTGAAGTAAAGTACTTTCTATTAGAGGAGAGGAAAATTCAACTCTGCGGCTCCCAAAGATCACCTGCATGCAAACCTGTCACACAAGGAGAGAAGCAAAAAAGATATGGAGGCCAGAATTCAGAGATCTAGAAAAGATGTGGCATATTGATTGTGCAACAAGATTTCAATTCAATAAAAGGATACTCAAAACCCTAAGGGTGAAAATCCTAAAGAATTATAAGATTCCTCAGTTTAGCTTAAGCATAGAGTATAATAGACTAATAATTAAATAAATAATTATTAGATAATAAATAAAACTCTAACACTCCGCCTTAAGATGAACTTACGGAGTTGCTAAAAACCAACTAAGGACTAAAATATATTTAAACAAAAAATGCATGAAAGCAACAATGGGTCCCCACAACTAGGCCTGATGAGGTACCTAAGTACAAAAGAGTCTCTGTAAGATGGAGAAATAGAGAAAACCACATGGGAAAAAAAAAACTCTACTGCAAAAATAGATGAAGACTAGTGAAGGTTTGAAGAAGCCTCCAAACAAGAGAATGTCCTAGAAAACAAGAACAAAGGAGGATCGTGAACAAACCCACTGAAGCATGAAGAAGTTCCAAATATTGTCAAAGAGTAACTACTGATCTGAAGAACCTCCACTGAAATAGAACATAACTAGGTGGAGAAGACTGTAATCTGCATGAATTCCCTCAAATGACACTACTCGAATCAGATGGCAAACAAACGCAAACAACTGAACTCAAAGATACAGATGGCATAAAACACCAAAGCTTGAAGAGTTGATCAATCAAACCAAGGAATCATTAGAACAATATGAGAAACCCCCCATAATACTAACAAGGGAGAGGGACAGGTACACCGAAAAGAACAACCAACAAGAACTACGTGATGAAGAACTAGGAACATCGAAGGTGCAGAGAAAAAGTACATAGTATCATGGAAGGAACACTCACTTAACAGACATCATGAAGCTAGTGTCATGGAAGGAACACTGACGTAACAAAGGTAGATGGAAAAAAAAGGCAAAAATCCACCCCCATGCCACTTTATAATGTAGTGCATGTACAATAAGGCACAAGATGTACAAGATCCCAAGTATACAATGCATAGTGGCATTTTATCTTAGTGCGTTTGTAAAAAAGAACTTACAAAATGATGTACAATAATCAAAAGAGATAGAACACTAGAAATAAGGAAAGATTAGCCAAAGATGAGATATCCTACTGAAAAAGAGATATCCCGGGATGTGAAACATCCAAGATATTCACAAGAGTGCTGAAAAAAAAAAAAATTAAATAAAATGTATTTATAGAAGAATTTGGTAATAAAACTCATATTACTAGAAAGTTCAGAGAACAAGATTTCCAACGATATTTTTTTTTTTGAAAAATGGAGTTTGGATGCTTAAGTTATGTCTCCCAGAGTGCAAAAATGAATTTTTGGCTTTGACAAAAAAAAAAACCATCAAAAAAGAAAAATAAAAAGTTCAAACCTCTCGGTCAGGATTGAGCTCAGAAAGATACTTGCAACGATATAAGATTTGTCGAAAACGCCTTCGTGAGCCTAAGATAAGGCCAAAAAAATGAAGGTGCTCTAAATAGGCCTAGAAGGGGTGTGAAGGCTGCCTACACAATGCTGACATCTGACTATTCCTGCTAGTATAAATTTGACGGTTGTATGGCCATCATCGCCAAAAAACCAATCTTCCTAGAAAAACTTGTAGGAGAAGAATCTTTGGCCTACAAAAAAAACCCAATCACCAAAAAAATAAGGGAGGGGCCGGAAATAGGTCGGTGGCTCCTGGGTGGCGCGACAGTGGTGCAAGGGCGGTGACTGGGTTAAGAAGCGGTGGCAGCTAGGTGGAGCAGGTGGCCATAGACATGAGGCAGTGGCCGATGACCGGGCTGGTGATGGCAGTGGTTGCGAGCCAACAAAGTGGGGTGGCCATTGAGGCGACAGTGCTCTGGGCAACAAAAAAGCGATGACTTCTCTAGGCGGCGAGGCCGCTTTGGTGGCTAGCGGTAGTGGTGGTCAGGGAATTGGTGATATGCAGTTGTCAGCAGGTGGCTCTCAGCAGGCAGCTCCTAGGGGTAGCAGTTACTATGACCACCACGGTGATCGGAAGGGTGGGGTCAACGCTGTAAAGAGCGTTAGGTGGTGACTGTCTAGGAGACAATTGGTAACCACCAACGTGGCCTTGATGGTTCATATTAACACCATTAGCCTCCACAAGCATTAAACTGTACCTAAATAACTTTTTCTCGATCTGTGTGCCTTGAGGCGTAGGGCTTGGGGCCTAATATTGTTTTTGCCTCCAGAACACCTGTCACCAAAATATAATGAATTTTTTATGAAATTTCATGGAATCGGCCTCTGAAATCCAACCATGAGGTCTTTTTGGTACCAAAATACACCAAAAAATCTGCTAACCCTATAAATGGAAAATAAGCAACTGCACAAACCCTCAAACACACAGATCTGAAGAACAAGGCTAAAAATATATGATGAAGAGAACAGGGGAATACATATTTGGATCTGTGATACTATATTGGAGTTGACAAAAAATCAATTCTACAGCTCCCAAAAAGCAGCTGCATACAAACCTATCACAGAAGGAACGAAGCAAAAAAGCTATGGAGACCAAAATTCAGAGATCCAAAAAAAAGGAGTCATATTGATTGTCGAACAAGAATGTAATTCAATAATAAAAATTCTTATGATAAATATAAAAAGAGAACCCTTATTAAAGGATACTCAAAACCCTAAAAGTGAAAACTCTAAATAATTATAAGATTGTTAAGTTTATCTTAAGCGTAGAGTATAATAGACTAATAATTAAATAAATAATTATTACCTAATTAAAAATAACTCTAACAGTTTCCTTTTGAGCCAAAGACAAAATCTAAAATGTAATATTGAAACCCATAATGTTTACTTTGATGAAGTTATGTATGTCTTTACAAAAAGCAATTAGGGTTATATTTAGGATATCTTCATAAAACATTGATCATTAATGCCACCTTCAATACTTGATCAATGATTGGTTGCTCACTCCTTTTAATTTTTTAGAGTGTAGGATGATAAATTGATCAACTAGATTGTTAGGTTTATAATGAGAGGTGTAGATCTCCTTTTATACTTTCAATGTAAAAATAAAATTATTTTTTTGGAGTATGTTTGTTGGTACTATGGATGACTTTATCATGTGTTGCATTGGTTTTGTCATTGATGTCAACACTTATCCTTTTGGAGGTCTACATTGTTTATTTTGCACTCTATTTTTCTTGGTTTATTATTGAACCAACACATTGGGTTCACCAACATGGTTACTGGCTTATGCACAATCACCAGCATATGTTCACCGGCCAGTTATATGGTTCAGCAACAGTGATGATGACCTGTTATCATCTGGAGATCATTTGGTTATGTCGAAGACATGGATTGGATGTTTGGATTTGGTGTTTTGCTTATTGGTCTAATCATATTTGCCTTTACCAGTAGATAGGTCTATGTTATGGACCAGTACAAGATATTATGTTCCAGATCAGCACAATGCATTTTGGAAATGGTTTATTCATTGAATAATGTGTAATTATATTGAAGCCAACATATTGTATTGTATGAAGGCTTATTTTGTTATTGATTTAAATGTAATATCTTTAGGGAGATGACCTCATATTAAGGTCTTAGGTTTTGTATAAATAAATGTAAGATCTAATTTTAGAGATGTAATGATATGGTAACGTATGAGTATATGTACAAATATTGAAGATCATATATACAGATCCTTGTGCGAATCATGCAGACATTATCTAGAGGTTGAAAGAAGGTTATGAAGGTGTTTGTCAGAGCTTAAACCAGTATTGAATCTCTATGTCATATATTATGGATGTTGTTTTCCTTTCTATTTAATGCATTAAGTTATATCGATACTGTTATAACTGTTAATCTGTTTTACCAGTATTAAATTTAGTTTACCAACTCTATGGTTTAAGTTGGAATAATTTACATTTGGGTTATAATTTATTGACAACTGATTCACCCCCCCTCTCAATTGTCCTTCAGGTTCCTAACAATTGGTATCAGAGCCAAATCCTCTTTTTGTAGAAGCCTAACATCTTGAGGAGATCCTATAGCAGCAAATATTTTCAAGAAGGACAATCCTAAACTTGATGGAACTAATTATGGTATATGGAAGATCAAAATGGAAACACATCTGAACTGCATAGGAAGAGATACATGGGATGTTATAAACAATGGTTGTGTTGGTCCTACTCCGAATATCCCTCATCCACCGACATTGGCTAAAGACAGAGAACAATTGCAAAGGAAGATAAACACTTCTAACTGTATTAGCACATAAACAAATCATGGGATTATCAGATCGATCTACTGCTAAAGCTATTTGGGATAAACTAGAAACATTAAATGAAGGAGATACCACTATCAAAATTGCAAAACTGGAATGTTATCGGGTCAGGTATGAAAATTTGAAAATGGAAGAAGATGAAAGAATTTCTCCATTTATGGAAAGAGTTAATAAAATTGTTTTAGGAATACAATGTTGTGCAGGATCTTTAAGTCAAGATAAAATTGTTTCTAAAGTTTTAAGATCCTTGCCACCGGCTTACAAAATGAAAGTTGCTTCTATTATTGAGTTGAGAACAATACCTAATACATCAGTATCTAGATATACCTTGGTTAGAAAACTTTCAACATTTGCGCTTGAGGAATTTGGTCCTGTTGCGACTATCAAGCCTGATTTCACTTTCAAAGAATCATCATCATCATCATCTGAAAAATCTGATTGGAAAGAACTTTATGCAAAAGAACTCGAGGATATTATAAGGGAAAACGAGGAACTTGAAGCACTTTGTGCAAGGAAGATGCGTAAAGGTCCAGTAGGAAGTAAGTATGAAGGTAAAGCACCTTTCAAATGTTTTAATTGCAATAAAATTGGTCATATAGCATCTAGGTGTCCTGATAGACATGCAAGACTAAGAGAGGAAGCAAAGAGAACATATAAGCCTTACCCTGAATACTAGAGATATAGATTTAAGAATAATAGAGATAAGTCATGTTACTATGCAGATGAAGGTGTTACAGATGATTCAGATGAAGATCCAACACATAATGGATGGGAATTTGTTGCAATAAAAGATGATCAACAAACACCCATTGTCAAACTGGTAGAGCAGGCATTGGCAACAAAAAATGAAGAAAATGATGAATGGATCATTGATAGTGAATGCTCACACCATATGCCTTGTGATAAAAGAAAATTCTTGTCATTCTAGAAATGTCATGGAGCTCTAGTAAGATTTGGAGATGATAAAGCATGTTTAATCAAAGGAAGAGGCACTATTTATTTGGATGGTAAACACAATACTGACAATGTTTATTATGTTGAAGGTTTAAAGAATAATCTTTTGAGTGTTGGTCAATTAGTGGAAAAAGGGTTTTTGTTACAATTCAAGAATGGAAAATGCAAAATCATAAATAGAACTTGATTGAAGATTGCAACCGGTAATCAGACTAAAGGTAATATCTTTCATTTGAATACTAGTGATAAGACATTTTTGATTGCTCACATTTATGAAATTTGGTTATGGCATAAGATAATCTGTCATGTGAATTTTGATTGCATTGTAAAGATCAGTTCAACTAAGGCAGTAAGGAATTTACCTAAGACTATGAAACCTCATAATCCAGTATGTAAGGAATCTCAAATGGGAAAGCAAGTTAGAACAACATTTAAGAGCATTTATGAGAAATCCAATAATATTCTTGATTTAATTCATACTGATTTGTGTGGCCCGACAAGAACAAGAAGTCTTCAAGGTGATAGATACTTTACAAGGCAATGGTAGAGAATGAAACCGGCAAGAAAATCAAATGTTTGAGATTTGATCAAGGAGGAGAATTTACATCTAGGGAATTTAATACATTCTATGAAGTAAATGGAATTAAAAGACAACTATCGGAACCCCGAACACCTCAGCAGAATGGAGCTGTGGAAAGGAAGAAAAAAACCATTCTAGATGTAGCAAGAACCATGATAATGGAAGAAAATTTACTTCATGTGTATTGGGGAGAAGAAATGAATACATTGGTTTACACTTTCAACACAGTTCACATCAAAGGTGAAACTGGTGAGACCTCTTATGAACTATGGCTTGTTCATACTCCTACTCTCAAATACTTCACAATATGTGGAAGAAAATGCTATATTAGGATAGATGAGTCTATTGGCAAATTTCATCCTAGAAGTGATGAAGGAATATTTCTTGGTTAATCATCTAGAAGCAAAGCATGCAGATGTTATAATAAAAGATTGTAGAAAATCATTGAACGTACTAATGTGAAGATAGATGAGCATTTTAGAGGTGATTCAAGGTCTGTAGATTCTAAACTGGCATAATCAGAAAACTCAACCGTGACTGAAGAACAACAACATGTGAATAAACCCAGGTATGTAAGATTGAATCATTCAGAGAATTAGATAATTGGAAACCAAAATTAAGGTGTTATGAGAAGAGGAAGATTGGAAAATGAAGACATATGTTTAATTTCTCAAGTTGAACCAGCATCCGTTATTGAAGCATGTCAAGATAAACAATGGATAAAAGCAATGGAAGATGAATTAGGGCAGATTGAAAAGAACAATACATGGACATTAGTTCCCCGACCGAAATACAAAAAAGTAATTGGAACTAAATGGGTATTTAAAAATAAATATAATGAGGATGGTGAGGTAATCAAAAATAAAGAAAGATTAGTTTGTAAAGATTATTCTCAGAAAGAAGGAATTGATTATAATGAAACATTTCCACCGGTAGCCAAAATTGAGGTAGTTAGAGTATTTCTTGCATTTTTTGTTGGTATTATGGATGTGTTGCATTAGTTTTGTCATTGATGTAAATACTTATCCTTTTGGAGATCTATGATTGTGTTGAACCGACACATTATGTTCACTGGTAATGTCAGTGACTTATGCATAGTCACTGGTATATGCTCATCGGCAGATTATATGGTGCATCGACATTGATGATGACTTGTTATCATCTAGAGATCACTTGATTATCTCGAAGATGTGGTTTGGATACTTGGTTTTGGTGTTTTGGTTATTGGTCTAATTGGGTTGACATATTTGTTGTTATCGGCAAATAGGTCTAGGTTATGAACTAGTACACGTTATCTATTCCAGATCAGCATAGCATGTAGTACCCCTACCCTAGTCTATTTCTAACCTTGGCTTAATCTTGATTAGTTAATCGTAATATTATGTTATAGTCAGATGTTGATTAACGCATAGCTATTGATGTGGTTTTCTCTCTAGTTGTATGCAGGTTATTCAGTGTCCCTATTTCGTGGTATTAGTATCGGACTAATGATTTCATTAAGTTATTATTTATGTATGCGTGTATGATCGTTGGTTGCAGGGGATTCCAGGTACGAAGTCACATGAGTGCGAGGTTCGTCGTCACCTGGTTTTGCAGGGTTGAGTGTACCCTTGTTAATCCCTAGAGTCGGATTAGGTGGTCGTGAGACCCTAGTTGACCTTCGTCGTGTTCTAGTGAGCATTTCCAGTCGTTGTCGGTAATCCCTTCTTGCTTGGGTTTGCGAGTCATCCGTTTGGTTGACTTTCTTGATTTGCGTGCCTGGTGTGTTTGGTAAATTGATTAATTAGTCCTTAGCATTATTTTGAGTATTTATGCGTTTGTGCATTGAAGATTAATGAATTGCCTGTTTTAATTTGGGAGTAGATTCGATTTTAATGTCTGTTTTTGAATATTAATGCATTTATATATGCTGTTGAAAAAGGAAAGCTTTGTATTTCCTCGCAATGGATTAATTGTATTCTGCGGCTTCTGAATTTCGAAAGGTTAAATTCAATTGATTGAAGAAATCGATTTTTGAATTAACGAGCAAGCTAAATTGTTGTTATAGTTGAAAAAGTATTAAATTTGGAGAATTATTTTGTAAATAAAATTTTTATTCCAAAAATAGAAAATTTTGGGTCAACTCTGCCATATAACCCAATTTGGGGAAAAGTGGGGGGGTGGACAAATTTGGAAAATCTTTGGTTGGAGAAAATTTTGGCAAGAAAATGGGAAATGAAATTGGAGGTTTTGGGAAGGAATGGTGCTGGATCTGGCAGGTGAGCTCTCCTTCGGCCATTCCAGGATTGCGTTTTAAGGTAGGATTCTGAACTTGTTATTGAAAATCAATGTGATTGTCCATTTGAATTAGCTGGAAATTTTGGTTTTGAGATTTTGGTTTTGAGATGTTGGTTAAATCCTCTTTGTTTTTGGGTGTTTGAAACCCTTGGGCGTTTGAAAAGGATGAGAAAACCATCATGATAATGTGATATCAATCCCAGTTCGTTTAAACCGAACTTTGATCAAATCGAAATTTCTCTCTGTCAAATTTTGGTGCTGGGCGTTTTGTTATGGAATTTCGGACTGTGTTTCAAAGAAAATAAAGAAATTTATTATTACATTTTCGAGCTATGTTTTTATGTTTTTAGCGCTGTGTTTAAATTTTATGGCGCTGTGTAAATGCCCATTTTTACCCAATGTTAATCCATGAACTATATTACCTCTTTTTGTTAGCTGTGCGTTGTTGCTTTACGGGGCGGACTGGGCGTTGTTTTCTTTCTTGTTTGAACTGCGGGCCGGGGTTTGGGAGAGCGGGGAGCGGAGCTCCACCCGCTCCCCTCCCCTCCCCCACTCTTTTCCCCCTCTCTCTCGCACGTTACCTCCCCCCGCACGTCCTCCCTCGCTGGTGTGAATGGCTAGGCCGCGGCACACTGCGGTGGCCGCAGGGCCGCGGTGGCCGCAGGGCGCCGCGGACCTGCGGGCACCGCAGTGGCGCCGCTCGCATGGGCATCCCCTACGGCTGGTGTGGGATGGCGGCTAGGGTTAGGGCACGGCCCGCCCAGCTCGCCTTCCTCATTTTTTTAAAAATCGCGTTTTGGTTAAAACAAAATTCATAAAATGTTTTCTTTTTAGGTATTCTTTTCACTCAAATAAAAAAAGAATGCATATGATATGAGTATAGTTTATAATGAAAGACGTTTTTTTTTTAAATGTATTTTTTTTAACTCAAAAAAAAATATATATACATATAACATTTTTTTTATATACTATGTAATGTAGATTTTGATGTATGGTTTAATATCAAATTGTGTATAATGTATTGATTGTGGAATAACGAATATACTCCTTACTTAGCAGTTCATTTTGGATTCTACTATACGTGCATAGGAAAGTAAAATTCGGATTGGGAAAAGATTACCTTCATTTGGTTTCCCTTTTATTTTTATATTCCCGTGATTCGTATTATGCATCTGGGATTGAAAATATGAAACTGAAGAGGTCGGTTTTCGACCGTTATGTTAATGACGTTTTGTTGGAGATTAAATGTATCCTTGTTTAAATTGCTTAATGGTTGTCAAATTTTATTAATATAAATTGGTTTAAAGACTCGTTATGGCTTAATTTGCCTGTTCGATGTTTTGAACCGTAGGGGTTAGAAAACCAAGAACATCTTAACCCTTGATGAGATAGATAACTGTAACCTGTATTTAGATCTTGTAGAAAACTTGATCGTCTGTAATGATTAAATCAATTTAAGGAATATTGTCTTTTCTGATTATTGTCTTGCGAGTTTAATTACTGTATTCGCTTTAATTATGAAACGACATGTTTTGCTTTGTTTAAATAGGACCTATCGTATGGATGATTTGGTGTTCTTGTATCAGTCCTCGAATTCCAAGTTGATTGTTGAATTGTGATGTTGTCATAATTGGTCATATCCTCTTGAGTGAGTCGAATGATGATTCGTGGTTAACCTTAGTTGTCAGGTCTCTAGTTAGAGCACCGTCACTAAGTGATTACCGTTGAGTCATGTTTGACCAGATGATTGTTTCTCTCTTCTTGAACTCCGTTCGTCTTACCATGTGTATTCCATGGTTTGAGTTCGTTTGAGTTAGTCTAGTGTCATATGGGAAAGTGGCTTTCGATTGGGGGCCGTGCCCAAAGTGGTTGCTGGGTAACCCATCGAAAGTGAGTCTAATAAGTGATAACCTAAGTAGATTAGAAAATAATTTATATAATAAGATAATGTGCCTCACACATGGGACGAGTGCTAGCATAGACTCGACATGCTGTGAGAAGGCCTGAAATGGCAAACTACCTTCCTTGTCTTCACGAGAGGATGTGTGGGTCCACATGAGGCTTGGATGGGCCGGAAGTTCGGATTAGGTTGCCAGGGTTACCAGTGTATGGGCCGGGACCTATGAAGACTTGCCATGGTATCCATACCAGGTTGTGTGATGACACTTGTCCCTACGTTCGCTAGTGTGTTGTCGTTTTGTCCTGTTTGAGTACCTTTGTGAGTCGTCCTTTCTGTCTCTGCCCTTGTGAGTGTCGGTTTCATGTTAGACCTTGGGTGGTGATGGTTCAGTTTTATGGATGCTCTCATGGACTCTTATGATATTAGCTTTGATTATGTTCAGCTGGATCCTGTTCCTTGTAAGGATCGTTTATGTATTTATTGACCGATGTGGTCGCTTGTATAATGTTTATGTATCGCCTTGATGGCTGGATTGTATGGTGTAACCTCTTGTACTCTTAACCTTATTATTTATCCGAGGGGGTCTTGCAGTTGAGCAGACCCGGAGATGTAGCCCTTTAGGGGTGAACTCCGAGATCATTATGGTGTTATGTGGTGTATTCTCTCATGTTTCCTTTATTCAGCTTATCATGTATGATTAATTTATGTTAGAATGGTTAAGTGGATAATGGAATTAACTATTAATGCTTATATTCAGTTCTACCTTGAATGCCATGTGGATCGAATGCATAATTGCTTGAGATGCGATTTATCGTAATGCTTGTGTGAAATCGTCCTTTTAATGCAATAAGCTAGAATATGAATGAATGTAACTTAGAGTAACGAATTATACTCAGTTGTTGTTAGGAATTTAAATATGCTTGGAGAGATCTCTTATGCTTTGATGAAATCCTAGGGTATTAGGATGTTATATGTATGGTTTGTAATTTTAAATGAAAAGATTGAATGAAGTTCATGAATGGATCTTAATGATGAATTCTTGCTTGTGATTTATATTTCCATCTTTGAAAGAAATTATCCTGTTATGAATTATCTCCTTATTAAGATATTCAGCTTTTGGATTTATTGTGTGAGCTAAGTGTATGGTGAAAATTTAAGTAATCTCGTTGGGAAACTCTTTAGGAGTTAGTTGAAGTCTTCCGCTATGTAATCTGAATCTTTGATAGCTTGTTGCATCTTATGTGTTGTAACTTTAAAAAAAAAAATTGCACTCTATTCTTGTTATTTTAGCTTATCCCTTCGGGGTTTCCTGGCGGGGCATTACACAACACATTATGGAGATAATTTGTTATTGGTTATCGTATTGAAGCCGACATCTTGTATTGCATCAAGACGTATTTTGTAATTGATTTGAATGTAATATTCATAGTATACTTGAAGGAACTTTTGAAGAGATAGTTTTTTTTCTAGGTTTGAAGATTTCACAAACAGATAAAGGTATATTCATATGTCAAACAAAATACTTGAAGTAAATTTTGAAGAAATTTTGTACGGAAAACTCCAAACCAGTAAGTACTCCTATGACTACAACTGATAAATTGACATTGAAGGATGATTCAGCTCCTATATATTCGACAAGGTACAAATCTATGATTGGAGGTTTACTGTATTTGACTGAAACTAGACCTAATATAATAATTGCAGTATGTATTGTTTCAAGATTTCAAAGCAATCCTAAATAAAATCATGAATCAACAGTTAAAAGGATTTTTTGGTACCTACAAGGCACAACAAATCTTGGTTTATGGTATCTTAAGAATGATAATTTTGAATTATGTGCATATACATATTCAAATTGGGTAGGAGATGTAAATGACAGAAAGAGTACCACTGGCGGGGCATTATTTCTTGGTAGAAGATTGATTTCATGGATCAAGAAGAAGAAGAGTTGTACATCATTATCTATAGTAGAAGCAAAATATGTTGTAGCAACAACTAATTGTACTAAGGTATTATGGATCAAACAAAGTTTGAAGGATATAAAGGTAAAATGCAAAGAACCGTTAATTATTTATTGTGATATTTCAACAACAATTGATATATCAAAGAATCTCGTATTTCACTCTAAGACAACGCATATTTCTATTAAGTACAATTTTCTGAAAGAGAATGTTGAAAAAAATGTAGTGAGATTAGTTAATGTGAATACTAAAGAGAAAATTGCAAATATCTTTACAAAGCCTTTTCTTAAGGAAACATTGGAATATCTCAGAGAGCAGCTTGGGGTAATTTCCCCACCAACAAAGACTTAGATGTTGAAGATTGACATCAAACCGATAGGGACTAACAGAAAAATCTGTTTTTGGGTTTGATGGAGGAGAGATACTTCTCAAGGGGAGTAGTTAGCTGGATGTTATGTTTTGATATCGATTCTTAACTGCTTTGGCATTTGATGTCCAAGGGGGAGAGATATCTATGTAAAAACATTGTACTTTGGGGAGAGATGAACATTCTACTTGGAGAGATGTATTTTGGTTTTTGTTTCTGGTGTTAATCTATTTTGGGAGATTGTTGCCTTGTTGGTTTTTTGCATTCTGTTTTTGGAACTTAGATGTTTTTCCATCTAGTGTTGCCATCAATGCCAAAGGGGGAGATTTGCAGTATTATATATGAATTCATCATGTGTTGCATTGGTTTCATAATTGATGTCAACACTTATCCTCCTAGAGATCTGCATTATCGATTTGGCACTCTAGTTTTATTAGTTTGTTTTTGAACTGACAGATTGTGTTCAATGGCATGGTTAGTGGCTTATGCATAGTCACCAGTATATGTTCACCAGTAGGCTATATGGTTCACTGACAGTGATGATGAATTGTTATCATCTGGAGATCATTTTGTTATGTTGAAGATATGGATTGGATGTTTGAATTTGGTGTTTTTCTTATTGGTCTAATCATATTTTCCTTTACCAACAGATAGGTCTAGGTTATAGACTAGTACAAGATATCATGTTCCAAATCTGCATGACACATTTTGGAAATGATTTATTGATTTAATAATATGTAATTATATTGAAGCCGACATATTGTATTGCATCAAGACTTATTTTGTAATTGACTTAAATGTAATATCTTTAGGGAGCCGAAACCATGTTAAGGTCTTAGGTTTTGTATAAATAAATGTAAGATCTCATTTGACAGATGTAATGGTATGGTAATGTATGATTATATGTGTGAATATTGAATATTTATAGACACGTCCTTGTGCGAATCACACGGAAATTATCTAGAGGTTGAAGGAAGGGTAGGAAGGTATTTGTCAGAGCTTAAATTGAACATGAATCTAGTATTGTGGATGCTACTTTGAAGTAGTACATTGATATTGGATTTAACCATCCAACTCTAGTTAGTGTGACTCATATTTTGTGACTGAACGGTGAGCTCTATGCAGTTGACCTTTCGGCGTGTGCAGACCCCATTTGTATACACTTACTATCTGCAGTAGTATTATCTAATTGTGGGTAAGGTTTCCCACTGTGGTTTTTCCCCTTAGTGGGTTTCCACCTCAAAATCTCTGTGTCATATGTTGTGGATGTTGTTTACCTTTCTATTTCATGCATTAGGTTATATTGGTACTGTTATAATAGCTAATCTATTTTACTGACATTAGGTTTGGTTTACTGGTTCTATGGTTTAAGTTGGAATACTTTACAATTGGGTTATAATTTATTGACAACTGATTCACCCCACCCCCCTCTTAGTTGTCCTTCCTGTTCCCAAGAATGTCAACATGGGATCTAGGTTCTTGCTCAAATTATTTGACTTTTATGAGGCCCCATGATGGGCCCTAATTAAGAGGAGCATGGTATTGGGCCTGATTACGGACCAAGGTGCCCAATGGCATGGTCCTAGAAAACAAGGCTCCAAGATTGGGGGGAGACTATCGATACAATAAATATTCAATTTTGATAGGTGGTGTGAGAAGAATCAGTACTTTACCTAGGTCTCAAAATCTAAAGCGCCAAAGTGATGTCTAAGTGAGGACACAATTGTATGTGAGTTCAATTTAGGATGCTACACTTAGCCCACACTTTAGTGGGAGTATGAGACTAACAGTACTCAAGTTAAAGTACAAAGTTGCATTGAAAGACCCCTATCAAGATATCAAAGGGGCAAGATACACTAAACCCCTAGGGAATTTAAGATCTCACTACTCTAATATTGAGATAAAAGGGACAACATAATAAAGGTAAAGGAGAGAGAATACATGTCTGCACTAGCCTAGTAAGATTTGCATAGTATGAGTCATGAAAAAGTAAAATACCCAATTAGAAATCATAAGGATCAATTTGCAAAGTAACTCAAGTGTTAAAACATGTCCTCTTTTCATTGGAATGAAAAAATTATTGACCATGTATCAACATGTTATTTATCTTTCGCCTCTTTAAATAAATTATCACAGATTTGATAAGAACATCTACAAATTAATAATCTACACACACACAAAATAAATTCAATTCAGGGAATCATACTTGACAACATAGATCCCAAGAAGCTACTACAACATTCCCCTCATTAGAATGGTAGTGTAAAAAGGGAGGATATTGCCAATAGAAATTTAAGCCCCAAAGAACTCAAACCTTTGACTATATATTTTTTTTATTAAATAAACCATTCTCTCTTTCCATCCTTAGTGGGGATGTCCTCCCATATTCACTACTACATCAAAAACATCAACTAAAAACTAACGAAAAAAATAATATAAAAAACAACTTTCTCATCTTTGCTAACTCGAATGCCAAGTATTTTAATATTCTTCATTAGAAAAATTGAAGGCTAGGAAAATAGTAGCAACTCAGGAAATAGAAGTGGAACAAGTAAAAATAAAATGTGTCAGCTCCTTGATTCTTAGTAGTCTATTAGCAATAGCTCGGCTTTAGATTCTTTAAATTGTTTGAATAATAAGACTTAAAATTACTCATTTTTTAAGAAAATAAATAAAGATTTAATAGCTTTAATCCTCAATCTAAACATACAAGTTTATTTCTAATACATAATCAAAATAATATTATTGTGTACCATGTCTACCTTACTTTGTTAATACATTGTTATATTTTAAATTTCAATATCTTATACAATTTATTCATTTCTATATATCTTTATTTTTCTCCTCCCATCTCTCTATCCATATATATCTATATCTCTCTCAATCTCTCTCTACTTCTTCCTCTCTCTATATCTCTCCTATTCTACTATTTTCAGTGTTCTCATGTTTAGAGTTTGAATAGCTCTTGTATGTTCATTAACTATAATAAGGGAGCCTATTTGAGTCTAAAGTTCTCTTTGTTACTAATTTTACAAGTTGTGGAAGGATATATTGTACAACACAATGAGAGCATAATGGTTTTAAATCTACCAAAGACGTTTCAAATAATGGTTGATAAATGTTTTTATGACTATCACAATGAATGAACAATGACAAACAAGGCCATATGAATGTAATTAATGATAATCCATAGATTCAATTCAAGTCATAAAAAAATGTTGATTTATAAAGATATATGATTCTTTAGAAAATATTATAAACTAGCATAAAAGAATTGATATGTCTAAGTAGCATTTATACATCTCTAGTGCATTATATATCCCACCTAAACATGTTGTCATGATCAATATTGTGGATTTCATTAAATTAAATTGAAATATTTTGCAATATTATTTTTATCTTTCATATTTTAAATTTTTGAGAAGTAGCAATGATTTACAAAAATTACGTCACGTTACAAAATCCGTTAGGTCAACAACAATGTTGTGAATCTTGTAGACTTCCAAAATAAAAATAAAAATCTTTACACGGAGAGGCGTCCTATACAATGTCAGCACATCCGTGAAACAAAAAAGAAAGGACAGTTATAGTTGTAGCATATGGAATTCCAAGAGTCTTGCCATATTGTCTCCATTAACTAGAATGGTAGTGAAAGGTAGATTCGTAACTGCAGTGAAGTCATGGCACCGAAAGGCCAACTATTTTAGCTTTCATAGCTGTAGCAACCATGGAAGACCAACTGTTTCATTCATAACTGTAGCGGCGGTGGAAGACTAACTATTTCATCTTCACAATTGGTCTTTTAAAATGAAATTGCATTCTCTTTGCCAGTCGTTGGATTCAAAGATATTTGGCATTCTTTTATTGGTGATTTGTTTTCAAAATATTTTTTTGCAAAGATTGAAATACAGGTTACAGTCCACAAGCTCGGCATCTTGCTTAAGAAGATTACGTTATTGGTTCTGGGTTTCGCTCTATCCTCTGCATTTTTTGTTCAGAATATTTGCTGCGTGTCTACTGTACACCTTGGAGTTTAGCCAAAATTAGGTATGCATGCCTACTATATCTTCAGCAAGATGTTCCCTTTTTTAATTCTTATCGTAGGCTATAAATCTCCCTGAACCAACAGATTCCTTCATTTTGTAAATCATTTACTTCTTTGATTGTTTCAATATTTGCATGCAAATTCAAACACAGGTAACAGATCTCTCTCTGATATTTGATTGCAATTACAAGAACTGGTAAGCAATCCGCCCTACTCCTCTTAAGGTTGTTGATTTGCATTTCCCTGTAATTTATGAAGAATTTATGTGGAATTTGAATGAATTTGAACAAGATGATGAAAAAAATTGATGAAATGCAGAGTTGTGAGAAACAAACGAATGGGAAAAGAAAGAACGGAACCAGTATGCCAATGGAGTCTCCCAATGTTCTCCTTCAACCATCGAAGAATATGGGACTCGAGTGATGAATGCTAATGCAGCCCTTAGAGACACAATTCTTTTACTTTCATTTGTCTTAATGTTGAATTATTAAATTTTATTTTGTTAACATCTCTTATGATGTTTGTTACATAGAATCATTATCTCTTATATTTTGACCAGTGGTAAGAATCCAATCTTATAATTTTGTTAATATATTTTGATAAAAATAAAAATATATAAATATCAATATAATGATATTAATATTATATAATATGTTATAATATATTATATTTGAATGTTTCTATTGTTAATTTGTTAAGATATTGATGTCTACATGGAATGTTGCTATAAAAATATTAAAAAGGAAGGAAAGAATCTAATTTTCAATTTAGAAAGATTAAAAAGGAAGGAAGGAATCTAATTTTTAATTTAAAAACATTAAAAATGATTGGAATACTGAAAATAAAAGCAATAACTCTACCAAAAAAAAGGAATGAAAGAATCTTAATTTTCAATTTAAAAAGATAAAAAAAAATTCTATTTTTCTAAATTCCAATCATAAAAATATAATGTTTCTAAATTCAAAAAAAAAAAGTTTCTGATTTATCATTTAGATGTGATTTTTCTATTTTAGTTGAGTTATAAAAATATTTGAAAAATAACATACAATTATTAATTTAGAAAGGTCAAAAATAATTTTTATGTTAATTATAAAAAATTTAAAAGGTTCAAGCAAAAAATTTTAATTTAAAAAAACTTTAATCTATTTTAAAATGTCTTAGTTTTATTAGAATAATGTCTAAAGATATTTATTTTATAGAAGTATTGAAAAAATGTACATAGAAGATTTTTATTAATATTTCATAAGAAATAGATAATATGTTTTATGAATGCATAATAGTACAAAATTAGCCCTAATTGTAGCATAATATTAACCCTAAACTTAATCTTACCATAATTGAAACCTAAACCTTAGAAACTTAACTCTAACCTTAGAATTAAACACTACCTAAAACTTGAACCCTAATTAAACCCTAAGCCTAAAGTAATTGAATCATAATCACAATTCTAACCCCAATTGAAATCTAATACTAATCATAACTATGATCAACTACTTATCATAATTAAACCCTAACCTTGACAATATCCCTAATCTAGACCCAATTGAACCCTAACCCTAACCTAACCCTAAACTTAGCTACAACCCTATAATTAAGCCCCAATTACAAGTTAAACTATAATCTAACAATAATTGAAGCATAGCCCTTGATTTAAGCTTAACACTAATTGAACTCTAGCCCTAAACTTAACCCTAACTGAACTTTAATCATAATTGGACATTAATCAATATTAAATCCTAACCCTAATCTACCTCATACCTTGATCCTAATTAAAAGCCCTTACCATAATCAAATAGTAAGAATAATTCAACCCTAACTCTTACTTAACCAAAACCCTAACCCTAATAATAATCCATAGTCCTATCCCTAATACCTAGCCCTAACCATAACTCAAAATGTATCTCTAACCTTAACCCTATTCCTAACCTTAACCATGATGTCGAACGTATCCCTAACTATAATCCTAACACTAACCCTACACCCTAACGCTAACCCTAGCCTAACCTAAACATAACCATTATTTAAACCCTAACCCTAACCCTAAACCTAACCCTAACTATTATTTAAGCCCATATGTTGATCCTAATTAAGCCCTTACCATAATAAAACACTAAGCATAATTGAGCCCTTACACTTACTTAACCATAACCCAAAACCCTAACCCTAATAATAATCCTTAGTCCTAACCCCAATACCTATCCCTAACCATAACTCAAAATGTATCTCTAACCCTAACCCTATTCCTAACCTTAACCATGATGTTGACTGTATCCCTAACTATAATCCTAACACTAACCCTACACCCTAACACTAACCCTAGCCTAACTTAAACATAACCATTATTTAAACCCTAACCCTAAACCTAAACCTAACCATTATTTAAACCCTAACCTAGACCCTAAACCTAACCCTAACCATTATTTAAACCCTTGTCATAAAACTAAACCATAACCCTAACCTAACCATAATTCTAACCCTAAACATGGCATAAACCAAAAACATAATCCTAATCCTAACTCTAACCCCTAACCCAAACCCTAAACATGATGTAAACCCAAACAATAGTCCTAATCCTAACACTAACCCCTAACCCAAACCATTACCTAACACTAAACTTAAATATTTAACCCTAATTGAATTCCAACCATTACCTAACCCTAAGTATAACTCTAACTCTAGAATGAAACCCTACCTACAACGTCAACCTTGATCTAACCCTAATTAAACCCTAACCTATTCCAAACCCTAACAACTATTGAACCCTAGTCCAAATTGAATTCTATCCCAAACCCTAATCCTAATTAAACTTTAATTGTAATTTAACTGTAACCCTAATGCAATTGAATCATAAAGCTAATTCAAACCCTAACCTTGACAATATCCCTAATCTAGACCTAACTGAACCCTAAACCATAACCTAATCCTAAAATTCAGGATTCATTTAACCATAACCTAACCCTAAATTTAAATATAACCCTACAATTATGCCCTAACTATAACTTGAACCCTAACCTAACCATAACTAGATCCTAGCCTAAACTTGATCCTAACCCTAATTAAACTCTAATTGTAATTGAATTATTATCTTAATCTAACCCTTACCATAATAAAACCCTACTCATATTTGAACCCTAACTCTAATTAACTATAACCTTAACCCTTAACTCCAATCTCTCTAATTGAATGCTAACCCTAACCTAACCCTAAAGTTAACTCTAACCATAGAAATAGACCTTACCTACAACCTCGACCTTAATGTAACCCTAATATGAACCCTAACCCTTATTGAATTATTATCCTAATTTAGTACTAACCCTCACAATCACCATGCCTTATCCTAACCATAACCCTAATTAAACCTTAACTTTGACCTTAAAATCAAGCTTTCCTATATAATGATGTAATAATATTATAATATAATTTATTTTAATAAAAAGATACTATATAATATTATAATAATTCTAACCCTAACTTATGTTAACCCTAAGCATAATTGTATCCCTAACAATAAAGTCAACCTTAACACTGGACCCTAACCCTAATCATAATCCTAACCATAATCGTAAACCCTAACCTGAACCATAATCCTAAACCAAAACCAAACCCTAACCTTGATCCTAACCCTAACCATGATATACACCCTAACCATTATCATAACCCTAACCCTAATCATAACCCTAACCATGATGTAAACCTTAACCTTCACCATAATACTAACCTTAACTCTGATCCAAAACATAACCATAAATCAAATCCTAATCCTAAGCATACCCCCAATTATAATTCTAACACTAACCCTAACTGTAATTATGCTTACCCTAACCCTACCTTTGATGTAAACCCTATACATAATTGTAAGCCTAACACTAAACCCTAACCCTTACCATAATCCTTAACCAAAACCAAATGTTAACATTGATGCTAACCCTAACCCTAACCATGATATAAGCCCTAACCATTGTCATAACCCTAACCCAAACCATGATGTAAACCTTATCGTCGACCATAACACTAACCTTAACACTAACACTAACCATAACCATAATACTTGCCATTAAATAAAGTTTAATATATTTTAGAGTTTAGTATTCGCTTTGATCTTGCAACAAATATATATTATTAAAAATAGTGTAAATAGATATATAAAATTTCATAGATCTCCACATAATAATATTATAATATGATTTATTTTAATAAAAATATACATTGACATGCTATTTTTTTCTAACACCGTATAGATGACACTTCAAATTATAAATAAACCGTAAAAAAATATAGTAGGTATATATATATATATATATATATATATACATATATATGTATACATATATATGTATACATATATATGTATATGTATACATATATATATATGTATACATATATATGTATACATATATATATATGTATACATATATATGTATACATATATATATATGTATACATATATATGTATACATATATATGTATATAAATATGTATACATATATATATATATATATATATGTATATATATATGTATATAAATATGTATATATATATATATATATATTAGTTTAGAATGTTTATTATAAAAATACAAATTTATTTAGAATATTTTGAAATGGAAGGATTTAGAATATGGAAGGATGTAGTTGTTTCTAATTTTATAATATTTTAATATGATTTTAGAATAGTTCCATTTTTTCATATGAATTTAGAAGCTTGTCATAATTAAACGATAGAAAATAATCGATAAAATATTTTAATATGAATTTTTACAATATATTCTATTTTTTTATACATGAATTTAGAAACTTAGTCAATTTAATTTTTAAAATATATTTAATAAGATTGTTATAGAAATTTGTCATAATATATATAATTTTAAAATTTAAATGTTTATTATTACTAAATTAGTAATTATTAATTGATTATCATTTAATGTTAATATATAATATATATTAGTGTATTAATTTAGAAACTTATTTAGTAAATTTAAGATTTTTGCATATATTAGTAATTTATCATTATTTTCTCATTAAGATAATGATTTTCATTTCTTGCATTGATTTTTCAATCTTCTACTTTTATATTTTTTGACAGTTAATATTTTTCTTAAAACGTCAAATAAAAGGCATTGAAATGACTAAACCGTCATCAAAAATTCATATGACAGGTAGGGGTGACCGTCAAATTCCATTTGGAGGCACCTATTTTTAATCAATTTTACATCTTAAATATAGATTAAATTAAAATTTAAGGTATATATGCTAGTTACTTCCAGTTATGTTATTGCTAAATGACACTCAGCAGCAGTCCAAGAACCAATTGCGGCAACTTGCCTTCCAGTTATGTTGTAGTCTTTTGTCAATTTATTTTTTATTTCAGTTTTTTTACTTCCAGCTATCTGCAAGACATATTCTATTATTTATCTTGTCTTCGCTTATTTTTTAACTCTAGTTATCTGAAAGACGGTCCTGTATGACATATTTTATTATTTATCTTGAAAATTTGCTTTACGATTTCTTGCTCTTAAAGAAAACTATGACAGCTCTCTTCTGTAATCTCTGCCTCTTCTTTCATAGATTCTTCTATGGTGTCCCTTTGGGATTTTTCATTTTGCTTAGAAGTCTCTTGTTTCTTTGATGAGCTCTCTTCTGTTGTTTCTACAACCTCAACAGAGTCTTTTCTACACAAAAAGAAATGCTGGAGGCACTGTTAACCAGAGCAACAAAAACTCGAGAGGAACAAGATTCTCAAGGTATTATATTCCTTACCCTCTATTGAATCTTGTTCCTCTCCTGTTTCTGTTTCTGCAATCTGAAGACGGGGAGGAGTTTGCAGACAGTTTCAATGGAATGATATTGGTGATTGGAATGTTGGAATTCTTGCAGGAAGATCTACGAACTCCACAGATGATGTTGGACTTCTTGTTGGCGGAAGATCTCAGCATTCAAAAGCAAGACAAATGACAGTATATCTACCTTGATTATAATTTCTTGTTACTGGTTTTCTTGTTTTGAGTGTTACAGGTTTTCTTGTTTTGAGTGTTACTTGTTTTCTTTTAATTTCTTGTTACTGGTTTTCTTGTTTTGGATTCAATCTGGACTACTGCGCTATCCATGCGCTTCTTTCTTTGTAAGCATGGTTAACACTGTCATTTTTGGGGTTCCTTCCTCTGCAAGCGACTTGAAAGGGTCATCTAGTCTCGCATGTAATTATACCTTATTTTAAATTGAAGATATTGGGAGTTGACATGGTCATCTAGTCTCGCATGTAATTATACCTAATTTTAATTTTACCTTAGGGATGTAACTAAATATTGTCGATTCCAATTTTTAGGACTTTAAAAATGATTCAAATGAAAATAGACGAGATGCATTTGTTCATTTGATTCATGAAACTGAATAATTCTAGTCTATTCTTTAATCCAAATATCAATGCTGCTCATTTTCTATGTCCAAAACTGTTCTTACTCGTCATAAAATCTCTCTATTTACTAAAAAAAGAATGGTAAATGCAGAAGAAGAGGTTTTCAAGCTAATAATTTGGAATGGAATTCAATGCAATGCAGTTCCACCGTAATTATTTCTTGGCAATAATTAAAGAAAACAAGAAATTATGTCTTGAATTGTAATTATTTGTGTTTGTTTGTAAAATATTGTAAAGTTGAGTTCGTTGGGGAACATGCAGTTTGATGATGACAATGTTCAGTTCTGTTTTTAGAAGTGTTAGCTAGCAAGCCCCTGATGATATTTTTAGGAATTTAAGTTGAGAATTATTAAAGTAAATCCGAGTTCTAATTTTGTGCATGTTAAATGCATGAAACAGAGCAGTTCAGTTTACTCTTGATTTTAAAGAATATAATCTTTATAAAAAGATATCCTCATTCTATTTCAATAAAGATGGCCTGGAAGATGTAATCTCTTCTTAAATTTCAATAAAGATTTATCCTTTATTTGTTAGGAAAACAAACTAGCAGTCTTAAAATACTAACAATAAAATTAGTTCAAACTAAAGCTAAAAAGAGAAGCAGGATTAAGGTTGCATGTTTCCAGAAAAGCAATTTTGTAATTTGGTTTTGTGAGCAATTCAACCAGATTACGATAGATCTTCCTTCTGTATCTTTTTGATAAGGGTAAATTGGTTTTACAAGGATCCGAAACTTAAAGTTTTACAACAGTCAATCAATAGCCAATCCGACAAGAAACAGCAGCAAAACAGAGGATCAACCCTGAACAAAAACAGAGACAAAAAACAGAGACAAAATATTCCTTCTATATATTAGAAATATACTCCTTTAACTCATTTTTTCGAGTCATTGCCCACAATATTCCTCTTATCCGATGAGTTGGACCTAGTCATTCGAAGCTGAAAAGTGTTACATTTTACATCAACTTTAGGTTTAAAGCCTTCAAAATTGTTATCCAATTAGGAGATCTATTATTTGAACATGCAAATTGATTCATGAATGTGTGATTCAGATTTATTTTCACCATTGGCATGTTTCTAAAACTCTTAGTACAAATGGAAAATGTTTTGAGAAATATAATTAAAGAGTTAGGTATAATATAAATCAATCTCCTATTTTTGGGAATTAATTATCCACTGAGGTACATTTTGCATTGAATAAGGACATTTATGATGCGTTACAACGATACCACCACAACAAAGGTACTCTTTACAAATGTTGTGATCATAGCCTAGTCCAAAATGTTTTAACACGAAAGTTCACAATTTTTCAATCATATTCCTCTTACATCACATATGTGAAGGTAATTTGAGTGAAAAATCTATTATTTTAAGGAGATAGTTATCAAAGTAGTTAATAGCTAGTTATCCTGTGAAGCCTTATGTAAAAGTGGACTTCTTGCATAACTAAACTCTTGCGAACCTAGTAACTAAGTTATCATTACTGATTTATCAATATGGTAAATTAGTAACCTATTTTTGTATTTGTGGAATTCATTGGTTTATGGAAATGACACATTACACTTAAGAAACACAATCATACCCTAGTAACTTGGTTTAAATGTGATAAGATAAATTATAAATTTATTCCTTGTATGTTGAGATTTGTTATCCTTCTTTCATTATTGCATATCCAAACTTATTTTGTGCTAAAACCCTCTTTGTAATAATTACTAGCTTCTTGTTATTCAATTTCTTTTAGAATTTTTTTATCTCCTTTTGTAATTCTTTTATCTCCTTTTGTAATTTTTTTATTGAAATGACACATTGGACTTACGAAACACAATCATACCCTAGTAACTTGATTTAAATGTGATGAGATAAATTTATTCCTTGTATGTTGAGATTTGTTATCCTTCTTTCATTATTGCATATCCAAACTTATTTTGTGCTAAAACCCTCTTTGTAATAATTTTTAAATAAAAGGGGTAAAAACTTTATTAAACGTCATAACTCGCCATGTCCTCAACAAGAATCTTCCGCAAGACTTGACAATAATCCGGGGAGAGATGCTCCCATCCTTCAAGCTTCCAATTAGTATCATGTTATGAGGCCCACTTAGCCAAACAATCTACCGCTCTATTTCATTCACGGGGGATGTGGATGAAAGACACCTACTCCATTAAAGAACTAATCTGAAGGATCTGATGCACAATCCCTATGAGCTGCCAATGAGTCCCACTCATCTTTTGCTCAGTCAATAAATTAACAATAATTTGTGAATCTGATTCATAGATAACCTTCCTACAACCCAACTTCCAGGCCCGCTCCAGGACAAAGAGAATAGCAAGACCCTCCATATAATTATTGGATTTCCTCCCTTTATGCATCGAAAAGAGGAAGACCGCCTCTCCCATACAGTTCTGACCTATCCCACCCACCCTGTTGGGCCTGGGTTACCCCTGGAGGAGACATCGGTGTTAATCTTAATAATCTCATCCTGAAGGGGGCTCCACTTTCCAACCCTTTGGACCTTCTTCATAGCACATCTACCTCTTCTGACACATGCGGAGGCAGGAGACAGCTCATGCAAGCCCAACCTGCTCACAATGCTCGCCTCATCTCTGTTCAAAGGAAGATTAACCTCACACTTAGCTTCCACCGTCTCCCGAATCATAACCATGGTTCTATTCCATACTTGTTGCACTAACAGTCTGGCCTCATGAATGATCCTTCTATTCCTCTCAAGCCAAATCTGCCAGAGTATGAAGATGGGCCCAATGTACTAGACCATCTGAAGGAAGGAGGATAGGATAGGAGGTCAGCCCAAACTGCTCCAAAATTCCACCGGAGAATCAACATGAACACACAGACACTTCCACACCCCCCACCAGTAGTGCCAAATAAGCATAGAAAAGGGACATCTGAAGAACAGATGTGAGGAGTCTTCTTCCCCATTACCACACAAAGCACAAATAGAAGGCCCCAAGAATCCCCTCTTGCGAATATTATCCCAAGTTAGGCACCTATTCAAAGCCAGAGTCCAAGCGAAGCAATTGCACTTTGGCCAAGAGAAACTGTTCTGAGCTTGTTTCGACCAGTGCACCTCTCTACCCTCAAAAATTCAGTTCAAAAGTACTTGATAACCACTAGCAACAGTAAAGATGCCCTTAGGATTTAGAGACCAGGCAAGTCCATCCGTACCCTTGACAACACTACAGTGTCTACTCACCATAATGCCTTGCAGCTCAACACACTCTTCCTCCATCCCAACAAACAGCCACACACTAGGAGCCTTCCACCTCTCCATCTCCAACTGCCCACACCAGTAAACCGCCTTGAAGTCACTCACCCGTGACCACCCTTCCTCCAAAAATCTCTGGCTAAGGTTCCCAAGATTAGGAAACTGAACAAGGATGGGGAGGTACCCATCCCAAGAGTCGTTCTAGAAAAGGACCTCCTCCCCCCTCCTGCAGATCCAAAAGAGTCCCTCCTTAATAAGAGATGCCCCCTTCTTGAGAGTATACCAAATCATTGAGCCTTTTCCCTCAAGTGGATATCTTGGAACCTCTTGAACTGGGATCCTCTGCGTATATTTGTAAGCCAATAGCTTAGCCCAACCACGATCCTGCTCGACACACCACCTCCAATACAATTTAGCCACCAGGGCCTCCTCGAATAAAATAGCCTGCCATAAACCAAGCCCCCCCGACTGTTTCGGGCTACACACCAGGTGCCAATTAACCAAACTCGATTTGGAGGAGGATAGATTGTCTGCCCATAAGAATTTCCTTGCCAAAGAGTCCAATCCCTTCAAGAACCACATAGGAGCCACTTGAAGCATACAACGATAAATCGAAAGAGCCTGAACCACCGACTGAATCAGTTGCACGCTCCCAGCGAAAGATAACCATCTATGCATCCAATGTTCCACCTTCGAGCAAAATTTATCCAAGATACCCTGCCATGACTCTCGAGGAGCATTACAAGGAGAGATAGGAATACCCAGATAAGTTATGGGCAAAGTACCCACTTGGAACCTCAAGATAAGAGTAATCCTCCTTTGAATAGCTCTAGGAGTGTTGAAGAAAAGAATAAAAGACTTATCTTCATTGATCAACTGACTCGAGGCTGCCAGATAGACATCCAAAACCTTCCGCAGATTAGTAGCTTCTCTGATCCGAGCAAGACCCATCAAGGTCGTATCATCAACAAAATCCAAATGAGACTGAGGCTACAAATCATTACTCCAACTCCAGCCCTGAATACTACCCAGACCGACATTATGCTTGATCAGCCTCCCTAGACCCTTAGCCAGGAGAATGAATAAGTAAGGGGAGAGGGGGTTCCCCTAGCGAAGGCCCCTAGATGCACCAAACAGCTCAGTGTGATCACAATTAATTAGCATTGAGAAAGAGGTGAACGTGACACAAATCATAACCCATTGGCTCCATTCCTCAGCAAAACCAAAAGACTTGAGGATATTCAGAAGGAAGGACCAATGAACTCTATCGTAAGCCTTAGCCATATCCAACTTAATAAACATAGCTTTTTCCTTGGAGGATGCCATAGAGTGAATGGTCTCCATAGCAATGACCACACCATCCAAAATTTGATTCCCTTCCACAAACCTGCTCTATTCCTCCGAGATAATAGCCCTGAGACACTTCTTTAGCCTCTCTGCTATCAACTTAGAAATTATCTTGTATATCACATTGGAGAGAGATATAGGGTGGAACTGGCCTAACCTGTTGGCTCCATCACACTTAGGGATTAGCGCAATGAAGGTCGCATTCAAGGCCTAGAGCATCTGTTTGTTCCTCCGGGACTCTTGGACTACTTTGAGTAAGGCTAATTTGATGATATCCTGGAACTCTTGAAAGAATTCAATCGGAAACCCATTCGGTCCTAGAGCTTTTCCTTTCCTCATGTGAAAAATAATATGCTCAAGTTCTTCCAACAAACTAGGACACATAAGCTGCTCATTCATCTCCCTAGACACAAGAGGAGGAATGCAAGCGAGGACCTGTTTCTCCTCCACCAATTCCCCCTGAGAATCCTCACTGAAGAGGAATCAGAAATACTAAAGAGCCTCCCTAGAAATATCTTGCAAGGATAATAACATCTCACCTCTATCACTGACCAGAGCAGAAATGGAATTCCCATGGTGTTTCGCCTTCATAGAGTTGAAAAAGAAAGCAGTGCTCTTATCGCTCACTTGAAGCCAATCAATGCGAGCTCTTTGTTTCCAGTAAATTTCTTCCTCAAGTCCCCATTCCTTTAAAACCTTGAGAGCCCTATCGTCCTCCCTAAGCAAGGCTTTAGACAAACCCTGCTCTCTGATTTCGCTGGAAATGCCATTTAACACTGGTTGGGCAGCTTTCTTAGCATGGAAAATGTTCCCGAAACCCTGCCTATTCCACTGTTTAAGTTGAAACTTAACAAACTACAGTTGCTTGGCAAAAGTATACATGGTAGTGCCAAAGGTCGGCCTCCCCTTCCTCCACCACTGCTCAACAAGAGCCCGTAGAGTGGGATCCCAAAGCCACATAAGTTGGAATTTGAAAGAAGGAGAGCGAGCAACCCAGGCTGAAGAAGAGACTAGCTTGATAGGCCAGTGGTCAGACCCTCTCTAGTCAAGAATCTCAGAACTTGTGGACCACCCCCCACCAACCCAAGAACTGGAAACCAGAGATCTATCCAGCCTTTCAGCAGTCCAATACTCCCCCACTCTCCTATTGTTCCAAGTGAACAAACTATTGCCAGGCTTAATGTCAACCAGATGCAGGGAAGATATACTATCCCAAAAGAGATAAGAAGAGGGATCCAATCTCATGACTCCCCCCTTCTTCTCACTCAACTCAATGATAACATTAAAGTCTCCCGCCATAATCCAAGGATGAAAAGGGACCAACCTTCGCATACAAGAAATATGAGACCAAAAGATTTGCTTGCCCAAACAATCAGTGGGTGCATAGATATTAGTAAACAAGATATGGTCTCTGGTCTCAAGACTCGAGGCAACCCCAAATAACGATGATCTGGAAGCCACCCACCAGATAGGGTGAATCTTTGAAGGATTCCACAGACATGCCACTCCTCCAGATGACCCAGCATCCCCAATACACTGACACTCGCTTCACCCCCATAGCTTCGGCACCAACCCCATCATACTCTCCACCAAAAGTTTTCTTTCTTGCAAAAATAGGACATCAGGTGAATGATTCCTAATCAATTCCTAAACAACTTTTTATCTAGGGCCATTTTTCAAGCCCCTCACATTCCATGAAAGCACAATCATTTAGGAGGATTGGAAAAGTGAGAATCCAAAGTCTTTACTGACCCCGACTGAACCAAATTCTCTCCCATCAATTTGATATTATCCAAATCCTTCTTTCTGCCAGCCTTTGAGATTTTCTCTGAAGCACTTTTCTTAATATCTTTTTGATGAAGACCCAGGTGAGCAGAAGACATTAGTTTTAGCTCCAGCCGGTTCCACTTTTAGAGCTATCTGCGAGCCCTCCTCCCCCACCAAATTCACCTCCGAAATAGGAGTGAGTCCCACCTCAAACCCTACAATCTACTCCATCTCCATTTGTTGGCTTCCAGTCACTAGCAAGACTTGGGTAAAATCCTCCATACCTCTTTCCGGACCCCCCCTGAAGCACCATGGTCCAAAGGGGTTAACCCCGAATTCAGTTCCTGTTGACTGAGGTCATCCATTGCTTCAAATCTGTCAAAGGTATCCTCCTCATGTCTATCCTGAAGGGACCTCTTCTGGCCATGATTTATGTTCGTTGTCTTAACTAAAATAAAACCACCAGCACCCACAACCTCGACTGACATAGTAGCTTTTCCTTTATCAGCCCTATCTTGGCTCTGGGCCAGTTGTTGAGGTTGGCATACCATTGGTTTATATCTAGGGCACTTACGTTGTAAATGACCATACTCATGGCACAAACGACAACAGAAAGGTAAGGTCTCATAATCTAACTGCTGAACCCATGAGTAAGAACTGACACATATATGTATAGAATTTGGCAGAGGTTTACTAAGATCAATTTCAACACAAATGCATGCAAATCTCATTACCTTTCTCCCTAGAGTTTGCGATGAAGATCCCACTGGTTTCCCAGGTAGTGCGGCCAACATCCGTAACACCTCCTCCCGATAGCACTCCACTGGAAACCGTGGTAAACAAACCCATATAGGAACCTTATTTGGGAGCTCCTCCAAAGGGTTAAACCCCACATGCCAAGGTTTGATAAACAACCCCCCCTGGTTGTAAAAATATGGGCCTCCTTCAAAGACCCTATTTTGATCCTCCATACAGTTGAAAGTAACCATGAAATAGTTGTTCGCCAGTAGCATAATCTCCATTTTCCCATCCGGTGCCCAAGTCCTCTGCACCGAGTTTTCCAAGAATTGCGGGGAGACCCTCATTCCCAAAAATTTGCAGTATAGCAAGTGTTTTGAAAAGTACTCAACGTCTTCAGCTATCATCTTATGGGGAATAACTAGCTTCGGCCTTTCTCTACATCTCTTGAGACACCCATTAATCTCTATGAGGTGAGAACTACCAGCACTTCCAGACCCCGGTTCTGAGGAGAAAAGATTATTGGAAAATGTCTTCATATTCTGAAGTGGGGGTTTTGAACCCACCATAGCATGGAAGTGCATGGCTGGAGCCACCTGTGAGGCCTCACCACCAAAATCTGACATCGGGATGTGAAAAGAGTTAAAAGGCAACAAAAGACAGCCAAGGACCATACCTGAAGAGCCCCTTGAGAAAGCACAGCCCCCCAAGACTCAACCCCTTCCAAGCTCCTCCTCCGAAGAAGCCAAACGAACCCCCGAACCCCACGAGAGACCCACGGGGTACCCACTGCCCGTAATAGTCCATAACCCAACACCCCTACAGCCCAACCTCCCCTCGACGACCAACGAAGCAGCCCTCCCTCCCCCGGCCGCACCTAGCCCTCCGCTCTCCCTTGACTCCTTGCACTTCCCTCCCCCTCTGCACCTGCTGCAACTCCTCTCATGAGCTAGGGCTTCAAAACCCTAGCTCGGCTGCTCGCAAACCCCTGCACGCACACCATCTTTTCCACCCTCTTTGTAATAATTACTAGGTTCTCGTTATTCAATTTCTTTTAGAATTTTTTTATCTCCTTTTGTAATTTCATGTTAAAGTACACAAAACCCATTCCCATCATTCAATTTTCTTTAGTTGTTTCTTGTCTTCTTTTGCACTTTCAAGTTAAAAGTACACAAAACCCCCCCAAAACTCCCTTCATTCAAGGGGGATACCTTCTAAAGTATAGAGGAAGATTGTAGTTTTGCAATAATCTCTCTAGCTATTGGGATTTTTGCCACTTCCCATTGGGTATATCACTTCAAATTTTATAGCGACAAATCTGTTTACCAACAAGAATAATTTTTTTTGTTTTTTATCTACTTAAATTCTATATTGGTTTTGCATTTTAATGTTAGAAATTTAGATTAGCATAGACCCTAACTCACTTAATTTTTAGATCATTTAATTTTGGTTATTATTGTATTTACTGAATAAAATGTGCCAAACATGAGAGTATGCATTAAAGGTAATTTTTTTAATCTAATTTTAAAATTATTTTTCCTATTTGAAAGATGATTAATGTCATGTAATTAATTGAGACATCAATTACCCAGGTTGATGCAGCTCAATTATATAATGTAACAAAAAAAAAAGTAATTTAGAATTCAAATCATACTTACATGCCTCACAAATGTAGGAGTCATTAACAAGCCTTGGAACTAGGTTTATCTAATTTAAATACAATATCTTAAAATTGTAGAGAATATATTTAAGAGGGTGTGCTTTAATTTTTTGTTGTAATTTCGTCAAATATTGTTGACTAGTATTTATCTTAGCAACCAAATTTGGAAATACTATTTTTTTTTGAGAAATTTCGATCAATTTACAAGGATGGCCAATTCTAATAGGTATGGATATCTCTCCTATCATCTATCTAGTAGGATATTGAAGTAATGTTGTATAATAAAAATAGAATATTGACTCTATGCGAGATGGGCAATTCAAAGAGTTACATGAATTTCTTTTCTAATAGATAAAGGTGGATGTTATATTTATGATATAAATGGGAATAAATTAATATTTTGAGTTATAGGTGCCATTTCTCTTATTTACAAACTCCAAACATGTGCTACCTTATGAAATTCAGAAAACCTTTGTTCAAGACTTGCGTCAATGTGGCTAGTGTGCTAGATTAATCTCCTTCAAACAATATATGTATATTTATATCAATATCAAATAGGGAAAAGATACATATTTGAAATTGTTGACTCATGATAGAGTGTGAAAATCCTCTATAATATAAGCATGTCCTTAAACTATTACAATCATCAAGGTATTTTAGGATATATTGATCATAATGGTAATAACAAAATTGAAGTTGTTAGATGTGGCATATAACTAAGTCTAACAATGATAGTTGTCATTGAAATTAACTTGTATAACCATGCATAGAGTAATAACTATGAGAAAAAAATATGAAAAATGATACTTCCCCATGGTATGCTGGAGAGAAGAAGTGGAGGTGGGTGCATGAGGGTTTAACTATCTAATGGAGATTATAAAGATAACATAAACCTAGATGGAGTTAGGTCTAGGGTATCTTTGAAGGCTTGTACATGGCTTTCAAAGAGTTCTAAGTCATGGTTTTAGTGGGATATTGGTTGTTGTCTTGTGTCTTTTTCACTATTTCCAATCGTTTCGATATAGCCTATAGTTTGGGTGTTCTTCTCCACTTTGTGGGTGTTATTGTGTCCCTTAGTGTGTGGGTATTTTATATGACTTGTGGTGTATCTATGCTCGCTATGTTGGTTGGTAATTCTAGCCTCAATATTTGCTTTAGTGGATTTGCCTTTCTAGATTCAGTGTCTATTGGTGTTGGGGTTTCTTTCCCCTATTTCATTTTTGTCCTTGTGTTGGATCCTCTCTCAATTTTTTGACCTATTTATTTCTCTAAGGAGGCTTAGTTTTGGTTCCCCCCTCTCAAGCTAAGTGTTTCTTGGGGTTTCTTTCTAGGCCTCTTGTTCTTTACTTTGTGAGTGGTCATTGCTTATGGTATTGTTTTCTCTTGTTAGGTTGTTTGCCTTGGTTTGGAGCGAGAGCCTTGTCAATTATATATTATTGTGGATCCCCTTAGGGTTCCCTTCCTTGCTTTCACTAGGCATGGGATGATGGGTTTATTAGTTAACATTGTGATCTTGCGAGTGTTAGCTAGATAAGAGTTTTGGGCTTTTTTTATCTCCAATTTGGCTTCTGCTTCCTTTTGTTATGAGTTTTCTTCTATAGGTTCTTTAGAGGTAGATCCTACTAAATTTTATGGCTCGAAGATCAAGGTATATAGTGAAATCCATCATTTGTTTAAGAGGAAATATTGGAAACTCCTTAGTACAAATATCTTTGAATTATTGAAGGATTAGATGATCTTCAATAATAGGAGTTGGTCTTTGTTTTTTCTTAATGTAAACTAGTTCTATAGGGAAACAAAACCCAAATCCCGCACAAAATAAAAGAAACAAAAACATAGTCTAACCAACTGCTAACAAGATACAGAAACAGGGAAACACCCCAAAACAAAAAACTATAACAAACATACCTACAATAGGACACAATAGTAAAAGTATAAGAAAGATCTCTTATAAGCTCGTCCTTTTTTTGATATATTTTTCATTATTCTTCTAAAGTTCTTCCATAATAAACCTCAAGCTACTAGTCACCTAATGTTTTCTCCTAGTCCTGGTATAGAGTCTCGTGGATGCATGCACCTCCTGGTTCATCCTAGTCACATTGGTATCAAGGGATATTTCAGCTCTAGCCATCTACTCCTCTAAATAAATCTCCTCATTGACTCTCTTAAGGCCCTCGACACTATTGTGCATGGCTTCCTTACTGACCTCCACCAAACCCTTAAGTTTTCTCTTCAATTTTTGAATCTCTTTCTCCATCCTGTCAATTTTTACCTCATGCCCAGTCTTCATAATCTCGATGTCTTTCACAATCTACTAGGAGAGCTTCAAAAGTTCCTCAGTCTTATCTAGTGCAAGAGGATCAGTGAAAGTAAGGAGTTGGTCTTTGTTACCACTCTCTATATAAACCAAATAGATTTTCCTTCCCTTTCTTAATACTCTCTTAGGTTGCATAGTTGAGATCATTCTCACCACTAATGTTCTGGAGATTCCTTGGAGAACCACTGGTCTCCTATGGTTCTCTAAGCATTCCATTTTATTATTGTAGTAATCTATATTGGCTTGTTGGACTCAAAACCAATTCCCTCCTAAGATTAGGTCAATTTAAGCTCAATGTAGGCAGACTTTGATCTTTTGTGTCTTAACTAGACACAAACTGATGTAGGAGCTTCCCTCATTCTTGGCACATTTGCATCAACCAAAAGTATCTCCTTTTTATATTGGATTTTTGTTTTGTTGTTTCAACATTTACTTATATATTTTTCTTGAAATGGCTCACCGAATCTTCTGGAGTTGTATTTTTGTTGAGGACATGATCGTATTCCTTATTCCTAACTGCTAAGGATTTGGATCATTTTTTCGGTAATTTATCAATTTCATATTTTTTGACAGTTTTCAAACATGAGAACCATTTCGACCTATTTGCATTGGTGAATCTATTGGATCCATTCACTGCCTTACAGAGCCTTTAGAATTGGCTCCTATGTTCCTTGATGTATGGCCGACCTTCCCTTTGATCAGCACTTCATCCTTTGGATTTTTTGGAGCAATCTCTTTGGTGGAGGCCAACCTATTGGTTTTACATGTTTGGTCTTGTTCTTTATGATTTGATCCTTTTTGGGCTGACCAGATCCCCTTGAATTATATAAATCATTGTAATTGAGCATTATAGTTCAACCAGAGAAGTTAGAAGATAGATCTTAATATTTAGAGGTCTGAAATTGATCGATTCTGTAATTGAGCATCTATATAGAAGGTCAGTGAGCCAAATCTTGTAACCCATATGTTACCAGTTATCTGTAATTAGTTTTCATGATCCAATATATCTATTTTTGCATTGCCTCCATCATAGCCTTGTGTTTCCATTGTGTTTACTCTTGCTACTCAGTCCGAATTGATCACTTTGAGGTCCCTACTATCCCGTGATGATACCAAGTGGTATCAGAGAGATTTTGTTCTCCAGATTGCGTCATCTTGAGAATTTTATTGTAGGGTAGCAGATTATGGATCTGAAATGCAGTTGCAGGTACTGGCATGAAGATGGCACAAAGAGGAAGCAGGAATGGTGGAGCACATGGGAATGCAAACCTTGTTGTGATAAAAATGTTGTGAGGAATTGCAACGCAGTTGGAAGCTGTTGAGACAACCCAAAGAAGAGGCCAACATATTGAAGATGTTAGTGAAGATGAGGAATAAGAAGCACTGATAGAATATTTAGCAAATCCACCTGCAATCAATCTATATGAAGAGAGGTTTCTGAGGGTTTTTAGTAGGGAAAACACTAAACCAGATTTTACCCTACTGAACTATGATGGAAAATTTGATTTAGATGAATTGATGGATTGGCTCTCTAAAATGGATAATTATTTTGATTTCAGGAACACCACAAAAGAAAGAAAGGTGAAATATTCCTATACCTGGTTGAAAGGTCATGCATATCTTTGGTGGGAAAATTTGCAAATTGATACATAGAGGAGAGGTAAAGAGAAAATCAAATCATGGGAGTGGATGGTTGCCAAGTTAAAATCAAAATTTGTGCTATTTTATTATCAAGTGAACTTGTTCTAGAAGTTATAAAACTTGAAGTAGAAGGAATCTAGTGTGAAAGAGTATACCGAAGCATTGTACAAGCTGAATATCAGGTCCAAACATGTCAATGATGAGGTTGGAAAAGTTGTAAGATATCTGAATGGATTATGAATGTCTATACAAGATGAACTCAGTTTGATCAAGTTACAGAGTGTTGATGAAGCTTATCAATATGCCCTGAAAGAAGAAGAGAAGCTGAGCAAAAGACATGAGTAGAGATAACAAGGTAGAGGTGGAAGTTTTTCTAAAGGAAGAATTCAAGGAGGAAGAGGATATGATTCAATAAGATGAACCTATACAGATCAGAACAAGGACAAGGAAGTAAGCAAATATGCTAGTTCATACTAGAAGGATGATAGAAATATCTACCAAAGAAGAGAACCTAAGGGCTACCAGAATTAGGGTTTTATAAAAGAGGATATAAGACAAGACATTAGGAGTTAACTTCGTTGGGAGATTTTTTCATCAGGGGTATCCCCAATTTAGACCCCAAAGAACTACAACATTCCCATCCTCTCTTCTTCTCTCTTTATTTGAATGAAAAAATTATTCAGTGTATCAACATGGTCTTTATCTTTCACCTCTTCCTTGTTCTCTCTCCACCTTTGTCGAGTTTAGAGTTTGAATAGGTCTTGTATGTGCATTAAGAGAGCCTATTTAAGGCTACAAGTTCTCTTTGTTAGTGATTTTATAAGTTTAAGAAGGACATATTGTGTAGCACAATGAGAGCATAATGGTTTTAAAGATACCAAAGATGTTTCAAATAATAATTTATAAAGGTTTGTATGGCTAACACATTGAAATAACAATGATAAACAAGACCATAAGAGACCTTATGTAGTTTATGATAATGCATAGATTCAATTCAATTCATAAAAAAAGATGTTGATTTATAAAAATATAAAAATGTTAAGAGAATATTATAAAGTAGCATAAAAAGATCGATATGTCTAGATAACATTTATACATATTTGATACAATATATATGCCACCTAAAGATGTTCCCATGACCAATATTGTGAAATAAAAAGTATTGATTTGAGCACCATTGCACTACATTAAATTGAAATATTTTGCAATATTATTTTTATCTTTAATATTCTAAGTTTTAAATAATTAGCAGCAATTTATAAAAATTATGTCATATGGTGGACGTTAGGGATGTAATTAACACTAGGTTTGCAAACAACACTAGGGTTTTAGTATCTCTTTGTTTGTGATAACTACTTTTGAAAGTGATAGTTTGAAAGGATGATACATGAATGCCTTTAAAATTTATATCATTCTTTTATGTGCTCTACATAATGGTTTTTGGCCTATATAGCACCGATTGTTGACTAGAATATTTGGATCGAGTGTTGAGTTCTTTCTAAGATGACTTAGGGTATTTATGTTAAATCATTAATGGTTACACTCATGTGGAGATGTGTGCCAAATTGTTTTTAGCCTTGGTTATATCTTGCCTTAGTCTATAATTCTTTTTCTTCCACTGCAAAAGTGTTTAGGGTTGACCTCCTTGGTGGATACATGTTTTATGCCTACACCTTTTGTCTGGCTAACATGGAAAAAGATTGGTGATGCTTGTGGAGGGTATAAATGAAAGAGAGAAATCATTATTGGAAGTGTAGAGATATGTGTAATGTTTTGAAGAAGTGCTTAATGCATACGGGAGCTAGTGAGTTGCAGATAACTACATTTGATTGAGCCAATAAGTGTTCTAGAGGCATTGAGCCAAAAATGGTGATCATTATCAAATTGAAGTGTTATAGTAGAAATTTATTACAGATCATTCCCATTGCTTTGACATATCGAACCATGCAATTTTAGGTGCCAATTATTTTTTTAGACACACCTAATGGGATAGATTTAATGAGCCTTAAGTTATTTGATTGAGAGGATTGGTGACTTTATTAATAGATTTTGTCACTAGAAACATTATATGAGCACTTAGGAACTCTAATCTCTTGGTTCTAGGATTTTGCTAATAATTCATTTCAAAGGTAAAAACATGGCCATATTATGAAGACAGGTATTTTCTCTTTTTGTATCATCTTTATCTTCATCAAGAAGGAATAGACATAATAGGCATTCCTTATATTAGTTAACATCACAACTAAGAATATAATCTACACCTACAATTAGTAGTTCCTCCTAACCAAATAGAATGTTATCCCATAATCCTTACATGGTTGTTCCATGGAATCAAGTCTTTGTCACCTCTAATGGAGTAATTCCTCTTGTCATTACCAATAGGGATGCCTTTCAAATAGAATCCTAAAATAGGAAACCTCATTTCATTGGTCAAACTATTATTACACCTATAGAACACATCTAGGACTTTGCCAATACCTAGTCATCCAAGAATATTATAAAAAATAATGTGACTATTAGAGTCCTTGGCTCCTCCTTGATAGGAAATAAATTAAAATAGTATAGAAATTTATTACTTGATTTAATTTTTAATTGTGGTGAGTCAGAGGAAAATCTTTCTGTGTGGTTTAAGCAAAAAATTGACCATGTATCCTTAGTAGAATAACTCCATGCTATCAAAAGTGGTCAAAAATTCATGGATGACTTCTACTTTAGGTTCCAAATAGGTTGGATAGTTCTTTTTATCTTGGTTTAACCATCTCCCAAACATGCATTCATGTATTATTTGAAGGATTTGAGTAGTGATGTGACAATCATGACACCGTCCATGGGGAGAACAATCTTACCAAATGTTTATGGTATTTCTATAAGATCTAAAAATATTTTAATTCAAGTCAATTAAATATTCCTCTAATGTCTTTGTTCTTTGATATTGCACCCACTTTCATTATAGCAACCAATTAATAGACCACTTCCACTACCCCTTCCAATGGCTAGTACTATGATATAATACTATAATTATGAGCAACTTCAAGTGATTATGAATAGTTAATGATTTGTAAATAATGAAATTAACTTGTGACCATAGATATCTTAACAATGTTTTTAACATATATATATTAAAGTTCTCACTTATGTAAATAACTACATCTAGTTCAAACACATGAAAGTAACTAGCTTTTCAACATATAATTGATAGTAAACTTCATGATACATTAAAGATTAATAAAAACTAATCCACAACAAATTTATGCTATTAAAAAAGTACACAAGAGTATGTTTTATGGTCTTACCAAAGGAAGAATTAGGAGGTTAACCCATGACTAGTTTTCCTTATTATATTATTAATATTTTTGAGTAGATTCAAGATATATCTAGAGAATATAATATCTCTACTTATTTACATTTTTTGTAGTTGAGTATTCTTCTACAAATAATTTTTGTACAACAATTTATAGCTAAAGGATCCTATTAGAAATCTTCATAACAACTAATTTTTCTGATATAAGTGGGTAAACACACAAAGTTGGGTCCCAATCCTGCGGAAGTCCGTGGGTTGGGAAAAGAGCCCGCTAAAAACGGGTGCCCAATTTTTACAAATCGAGCACCAGTTTAGCTTCTGGTGCTCAAGCCATTAAGAAAGGGACGCTCGTTTAGCAACGGTTGCCTGTTTCTTTCAAATCGGGCACTCGATTTGAAAAAAACGGGCGCCCGATTTTGAAATGTATTTATTTATTTTTTTAAACCATTTTCCATCATTTTCACTGTTTCAAAAATGGGTAGACGTTTCAGAGGAGCAATGGGTATTCTCTCTCTAACTCGTTGTATCTCAAATTATCTACTCTCCCTCTCTCTCTCTCTCTATGTTTTAATCATGTGTAAAAGTCTTAATGTTTAAATATATATTTCTAAATGTTGTATTTAATTATAGGATTCTTTTGTAAAAGTCAAATGTTTAATTTATGTTTAAATTGAACTTTAAAATGATAATGAATATGAATGTGTTTTTTTTTGTGTGTGAAAAATAGGGTTCCTAAATTTGATAATACTATAGTAATCACTTTTAATCCTCACTACTTCCTAACTTAGCCCAATCATGAAACATGATATCAATATCCTCAAAATAATATTTAACATATGTAATTCTAAACTTCTCAAACAAGGATAATATATTCAAAAGATATGAATCCCAAGTGGTCATGTTTAGAAGGTGATTAATGCCATGTAGACTAAATCAATTGGGTCTATGGAATTGGTGATAATAATCTAAAATAATAAAAAATATTTAAGATGAATATTAGGTCTTGATAGGATGAGTACTTGAATAATGAGACAAGCCTTTAAATTGTCAAAACATGCAAGACCTATGATATAATAAATTTCCTCTTAAGTATCACCATCGAAGGGTTTGTGATCTTCATCTACAAAGGGAATGAAACAATATACAATTGGATCCTTTTGTAATGCCCCGCCAGGAAACCCCGAAGGGATAAGCCAAAAACACAAGAATAGAGTGCAATAATTTTTTATTTTTTATTTTTTTTTAAAGTTACACCACATTAAGATACAACAAGATATCAAAGATTTAGATTACATAGCGGAAGACATCAACTAACACCTAAGAAGTTTCCCAACGAGATTACTTAAATTTCACAATTCACTTAACTCACACAATTAATTCAATAAGCTGATTAGCTTAATAACGAGATAATTCTTAATCAGAATAATTCCTTCAGAAGATGGAAATATAATTCACAAGCAAGGATTCAACCATTAAGATCTAATCATAATCTTCATTCAAGCTTTTCATAGAAATACAAGACATACATCTAATATTCTAACACACTAGAATTTCATCATAAACATAAGAGATATTTTCAAGCATACTTAATTTCCTTAACAACAACTGAATATACTCCATTACTCTAAGTTACATTCTTTCATACTCCAATATTGCATTTTAAAAGACGATTACCTACATGCATCTACGATAAATCTCATCTAAACCACTTATGCATTCAAACAACATGGCATTCAAGGAGGACTGCATATAAGCATTTAAAGTTAATTCCATTCATCCACTTATCCATTCTAACATAAGCTATTCATACATGATAAAGCTGAAAAAGGGAAAACATAAGAGAATAAGTCACACAACACCATAATGATCTCGGAGTTCACCCCTAAAGGGTTACATCTCCGGGTCTGCTCAACTGCAAGACCCCTCTGAATAAATAATAAAGTTAAGAATACAAGAGGTTACACCATTACAATCCGGCCATCAAGGCGAAACATAAACAATATACAAACGACCACATCGGTCCATATTACATAAACGATCCCTGAAAGGAACAGGATCTAGCTGAACATAATCAAAGCTAATACAATAGGTCCAGGAGAGCATCCATAAAACTGAGTCATCACCACCCAAGGTCTAACATGAAACCGATACTCACAAGGGCAGAGACAAAAGGACGACCCACAAAGGTACTCCTAACAGGACAAAACGACAACACACTAGCGAACGTAGGGACAAGTGTCATCACACAACCTGGCATGGATACCATGGCAAGTCTTCATAGGTCCCGGCCCCATACATTGGGTTACCCTGGCAACCTAATCCGAGCTTCCGGCCCATCCAAGCCTCATGTGGACCCACACATCCTCTCGTGAAGACAAGGATGATGGTTTGCCATTTCAGGCCTTCCCACAGCATGTCGAGTCTATGCTAGCACTCATCCCATGTGTGAGGCACATTTATCTTACTTAGAAATTACATTCTAATCTACTTAAAGGTTATCACTTATTAGACTCACTTTCGATGGGTTACCCAGCAGCCACTTTGGGCGCGACCCCCAATCGAAGCCACTTTCCCATATGACACTAGACTAAACTCAAACGAACTCAAAAACCAAGGAATAGGCATGGTCAGATGAACGGGGTTCAAGAAGGGAGAAACAACCATCTGGTCAAACACGAGTCAAAAGATGAACACTTACTAACGGTACTCTAACTAGAGACCCAACCAACAATGGTCAACCACAATTCAACATTCGACACCCACACAAAGGACATGACCAAATACGACACTACCACAAAGCAACAGTCAACTTGGAACCGAGGACTGAAACAGGTACCCCAAATCATTCCATACGATAGGGACCTATCCTACAAAGCACTCTTGCCATTTCATAATTAAAGGTGAATACAGAAATTAAACTCGCAAAGGCAATAATCAGAAAAGACAATATTTTCTCAAATTGATTTAAGCATAACAGTTGATCCAATTCTCTAATTGATCTAAGTTTTCAAAAAGCATTGACGGGAAATCACCGTTGCCAGGTGAGTACAATACCACAATTTACAATTGTACCATTGTCTATTTCTCAACAAAGGGAAAATATACTTTAACCATTCATTTTACTAAATGAGAATATCAGTAACTAAACAATTTCCCAAGTGATACTAAATTAAGTTCCCAAAAGCACATCGTTTAAATTCAAATATCCAACGATAAAATATTTCACTTACTTCTCAATTACTCAAATGATATGTTCTTGAATAATATTTCACATCATCAATTGGTAATTACATCATATTTCAACAATTTTCCAATAACATAATATTCTACTTTATTTTTAAACAATACTACCTCAATTAGCCAACTACCCTAATCAGCTAGAAGGTAAGATATAAATTTATTAATCCAAGATCAATCAGAATATAATTGGTAATATTCAATTGGGAAATTAACAGTTTTAGAACTTAATTAGAAGGAGTGCATAAGTCATGTAATGAAATTGAATAATAATTAACCTATAAACTCCATTATAAAATTAATCAATATCAAATTATCATTTATCATGATTATGCCACCTTAATCATAATTAAGAATCTAATTACCACTTAACATTAAAATAACTTAACATTAAAATAATATTAAAATATTATATGCATTTTTTTTTTTGAATAATAAAAAAATACATTAAAAAAAAAAACATTATTAAAAACTAATTTAAAAGCAATATATTAAAAGGGGCGGCGAAGGCGGGGCCCACCTCCCAACGGGGATGGCTGGGCACCCAAACCCTAGCCACAGGCGGGAACCGCGCGGCGGCGCCACTGTGGTGCCCGCAGGTCCCGCAGCGCCCTGCGGCCACCATAGTGAGCCGCGGCCACTGTGAACGGCAAACGAGCGGGGGACGAGCGGGGAAGGGGAGGAGGAGGCAGGTGGAGCTCCGCTCCCCGCCCTCCAAACCCCAACCACGGTTTAATTTAAAACAAAACGCACAGTCCGGAACTCAAAAGAAACAAGAACGCCAAAACGGGAGGTTGTAAATCTTGATTTAATATAAGTTTGATATGAACGGGACTATGTTTTGGTATCAAGTTTCTTTGATGATTTTCATCCTTCCCAAATACAAAGGGGTTTCAAACACCCAAAAAGAAATGAGGAATAACACCCCTCAATTAAATTTATTTATTTTTATTTAACAAAACAAACCAGACATGGCAAGAAGAACCATTTTAACACAATGATGCAACCATGAATTTTCTTGAAGAACACAAGCTAACAGCATAGATCTACACCCACAAATCCAAATTTAAATCTGATAACAATATTTAAAAAGATTGGATTTTGACAACAATCAATTTCCTTCACCCAACAGACCATTTCCATAACCACAAGGAAGAACAGTTAAGGTAAATCCTACCTTCATACACATTCCTGGAATAGCTGAAGGAGAGCCTACCTCCCAGATCCAGCAGAACTTCTTCCTCCCAAAACCCCCAAATTTCATCCCCAAAATTCCTTTCCAACCAAAAATTTTCCCCAAAAATATCCATCCCCCCAAATTTCCCAAAAATTAGGTTATATGGAAGAGTTGACCAAAATTCCATTTTTGGAATTAAAATTTTTATTTAAAAATAATTCTCAAAATTAATTCTTTTCTAACTATAACAACAAATTGACTTGCTTTTCAATTCCAAATTGATTTCCTCATTTAATTCAATTTAACCTTTCTAATTTCAAAAGCCAATAGAATACAATAGAATCTATTGCAATTTAAATACAAAACTTTCTTTCAACAGCATATCCAAAATGCATTTAATATTCAAAATCAGTCAATTAATCGAACTTACTCCCAATTTAAAACGAGCAATCCAATATCAACGAAAATCGCATAACGAAATCCCGATTAATTTAGTCCATTAATCTCTAATGCACAAATACATATTTAATCAAAATAATTACTAAGGACTAATTAATCAATTTAACCATACACACCAAGCACACAAACCGAGAACATCAACCAAACAGACGACTCGCAAACCCGAACAAACAGGGATTACCGACGATGACTAACGATGCTCACTTGAGCACGACTAAGGTCAACTAGGGTCTTACGACCACCTAATCCAACTCTAAGGATTAAAGAGGTACACTCAAACCTGCAAATCCAGGTGAAGACGAACCTTGCACTCATGTGGCGTTGTACCTGAAATCTCCTGCAACCAAGAGTCATACATGCATACATATATAAACTTAATGAAAGCGTTAGCCTAATATTAATACCACGAAATAGGAACACTAAACAACTTGCATACAACTAGTGTGAAAATCACATCAACAGCTATGCATTAAATCAAACATCTGACTATAATCATTATATTAAAATAAACTAACCAAGATTAAACCAAGATTAGAAATTGATTGGGGTAGGGGTACTACACCTTTAGGAATGGAGAGATATGAGGGTCTCCATGGATGTCCTAAAGTTGATTCCAAAGAGTGTGGGGGAAATCAATATCCAATGCAATACACATAGAATCATGATCTTGATACTAGATCAAATCACTCCGACATGGTCAATGATGTTACACCAAGATTATATAATTTCTAGTGTTTCTTGTTTTTGTATGACTACATAAATAAAAGGAAAATGATTACACCAGCTAAAACTTATCAAGATATCATTTTACAAAAGAATCATGGTTATCTCTTTCTAATTTTACCACAAAAGGATGAATAAAGAAACCTATGATACCTCCTCAAATAAAAACTTAAAAGATCAATAAAATCAATACATATAAAACATATCAAACAAATTCATCTCATGTAAGACAAACATTTTCAAGTGCCAAGATGTCCAAGTAAATGACTAGAATGTGAAATCACAAAAAATAAAATATAAAATATGAGGGACTATTCTAGAAAATAATTGTGTGATCTATGAAGATTTATGAACCACCTTTTCAAGGCCACATGAAGCATGAAAAAATATTCTCTGTATCAAAAGTTACAAGGCTTTAAATTTACATAGATTGATTTAAGTTAAGAGGACAATAAATCACACTATTGGCAGATTTAATAAAAATAAGAATAAAATATAGATCAATATTGGAATCACATTTTGTGGGTTGCGACTTTGAACAAGAAAATACCAATATAAAATTGAATATAAAAAAATAGAGTTTTTTTTATTTTAACTCCTCTAAGAGTACAAAACCTACTATTTGTTCAAGCTTCAACTTAGTGTAGTACTACTATTTGCGATCACTAAATCATCCAATGATTCTAGAAAATAACACAGCAAAGTAGTACATGTATTGACAAGTTCATGGATATAACTTATGACTTTAATGAATTTAGTGAATTTAACCAAAAGAGAGTAGTTGAATTGAATCCTATCAAGTTGAAAATATAAAGTGGTAGCCTAATTGACGATAATGGTTAAATATTGCAAGGGTACTAAATTGTAATTCCATGGAAGTTACCTTCATTATCTAAATCAATGGAGTCATTTATTCATTATCCATTCTCTCTCTCTCTCATGATTATTTTTATGATTTTGATGGAGCTTATACTAATTCATCTTTAGATGTTAAAAAGTATTGTTTGAGTTGCATGGGCATTATGATGTTTTATTTTGTAGAATATTTCTTATACTTTGATTGAAGTGGATAATATTTCTTAAATGATCCTTATTATTATCCAACTATTAATAATATTATAGATCTATGTGAGTTTCCTTTTTTTATATTTAAGTTGCTAAATTGTATTTAATTATGTTTTTTTGGAAGGTGAAATGTAAATTTAATAGTTTGTAATTGTAATTATAAATTTTCATGGTTGTAATTGTAATTGTAAATTTTCATGTTTTTAATTGTAATTGTAAATTTTCATGTTTGTATATATATGCAGATTATTTTCACATAATGGATGAGTTTGAGATAGATGAGCTATTAGGTTTAGCACCACCTCCACCTCCACCCCCTCCACCTCCACCTCCACCTCCACCTCCTCCTGTTAGACGTGAGCCTCATCCACCTCTGCAGTTGTTACACTTTGCAAATAGTATGCAACACATTGTACAGTCTTTCAAGGCTTTAGATAGCAAACTAGATAGCTATCGTAGTTGGCGAGAGGGATTTCGTGCATTTTACGCTGATAACCTCACATACAAACAAGTCAATGAACTAAAAATAACAAAAATGGATTTGAAACAATATTTTGTGAACCCTAAGACGGGTGAAGAGATAGATCCAAAGAAGCCATAGATCTCTATTCGATGGTGTAGGCACCTAGGCATTGCTAGACACTTTTGGGAGTGGTGTTGGATAGTCTTTGACCATCCACCGCACTCCAATCATGAGGTCCTGATGTATTTTTTGAAGAAATTATGGGCCGAATTTGAATTGGGCAAAAAACCCAATTACTTTGATATTAGATCATTTCAGGGGGTTGGGAGAGGCATGCCCCAGGATAGACCAGGAGTAAAATTGAGTGACAGGGTTAGAAACAGTGTGCGCGATGATCCATTGGTTCCTCTTCCATCACCAGTTATTCCAGCACCTGTGCATCATCGAGCAATGTATTTTGCTATAGATTCATTGAGTGCCCTGTCAGGCAATTTGGTACAGCAGTTGCGCGAGGTGAGGGTTGCCTCCAGCTTAGCACATGTTTGTACGAACTGTGGGGATGTATGTATGGGTCCACAGAGTGAGGCTACCCCTAGAGGAGATGGTGACTTTGATGATGCTAATGTTACCCATGGTGGTTATGATGATGTCAAGGAGGTTGCACATGTTGATGTCATCTCTTCATATGTTCATGTTCATTATTTTTAGCAATTGTAGGATTCTGGATTGTTTGATGGTGCATCGCATGTACGCCCTCACCCATTAGTTACTTTACCTGCATCACATGTATGCTTTTCTGCAATAATCTTGTAGTCTATATACATACTTTATAATTTATATATATATATACAAGTTTGATTCATGCTTTATATATGTTGTTCAGGTTGATACCACTACCAGTATTGGTATGGTTATGGGATTGAGCTAGATGCAACCATCGACATTGTCATTTGTGGTGATGATTAGAAAAATAATTTCTAATTTGTTTATATTATGTTCCTAGCTTTTATAGGGATTGTCAAAATTGATGTACAATGTTTTTTTTGCAGGACTTGACTGCAACCACTTTTCTTGTATAGGAGGGTGGAGACACTAATACTACACAAGAGGGTGGAGTCACGGATACTACGCAGGAGGGTGGAGACACTGATATTGCACACACATAAGATGATGCATCTCAGGACCACCTGCAGTAGGATGATTCATCTCATCCACCTTCATGTGGAGTGAACAGGGTTGCAAATGAGATGCACTTGAGTTCTTAGATTATATATTTTAGATCATGTCATATTATTATATTATGAACTTGTTATGATGACACTTGTTATGTTATCTTGGGACTTGTTATTATGTAATTATATATAGGACTTGTTGTTATGTGATTATATATAGGAATTTTTATTATGTCATTTCATTGCTATTATGATATGAGGTCGTGTTATGTGATTTGGTGCACTCTAGTGATTATATAGGTGATGTTGTTTTGTTATTATATTATTTGGACTTATTTTAATGTCATTTCCTTATTATTATTTTTTCAAGACTTGTTATTATGTCACCAGGAATTGTTATGTGATTGTATATAGGACCTTTTATTTATGACTTGTTATGTGATCTATTTATGACTTTATATTTTAACATTGTAATTGATCATCTTATAGTGCAACAGTTTATAATTTAATAAAATAATTATCCCAATTTATAATAACATCCTATTCTTAAAATAATAATAAAATCAAGAACTTACAATTAATCTATGAAGAGATTACGATAAAATAAATATATAATAAAAAAATAGAATTCAATTGTAACACAATTACAATGTGGACAAAATAACATTAAGAAGAAGGGAACTAATACAATATTGTTTATGAAACCAAAATTGTATCAAATGTAGACAAATACAATGTCAAAGGGACAAAAAAAATAATTATCATGATTAAATATAAAAGAGTTCACACAAGTAACACAAACTTACATTTATATAAATTTTATATGAAAATTATAAAAGGATTATTAATTATAAATTAATCTCATAGAGGAATCCAATAGATTGATGGAACTCAGGCTAACAAAATTATTAGGAAGGTTTGAAGAACATTATTCAATAATTTTCTAAGCTTTGTAAATTCCCTAGCCCTTGATGTTTGAGTGATACAAAATTAAATGTCATAGACATTTGATTGGAAGTAGACATAGATTCTTTCTTGTCAATTTCTTTCTGATATGCATAATTCTTTTGACATTTTGAAGGGTTGGAATAAGTAAAGGAAGCCCTGCTATATGGAATAATTACATTGAAATATGGTAGGTGAACATTGTGACCTCCTTTTCCATAATATAATTCATTTATATATCTATAATAAAGCCATTGGGCAATGAGTCTATAACAACCTCGAATGCAAAATGTGTAATAGAGTAAGAGCTACAAACATAGTATCCACTTTCCTCTTAAGTTGACCACACTACTTTACTAGTGTATTGAAGGTTTATAAGTGCCGATAGTAGTGGTATGAAAAGCATGGATAGAATGGAGGATGGCTAAAGAGAGTGAGACATAGGAGGCAATAGAATGGTAATAAAATAAAAAATCACACTATAAATATTGATTTGTCATACAATGATAAATATAGAGTTGTCATATTTTAGACATAATTCTGTCTTTGAACTTACAATTAATCTATGAAGAGATTATGATAAAATAAATATATTATAAAAAAATAGAATTCAATTGTAACACAATTACAATGTGCACAAAATAACATTAAGAAGAAGATAACTACTACAATGTTGTTTATGAAACCAATATTGTATCATATGTATATAAATACAATGCTAAAGGGACAAAGATTTTTTTTTATCATGATTAAATATAAAAGAGTTCACACAAGTAAAACAAAATTACATGCATATAAATTTGAATCAACCTAATGTACCATATGCATCCTCTCTCTTCTACAATGCGTCTATGATTGCCTCATGCTTTTCTACTGAAAGTGTCCACAATACCTTATTAGCAGGTCTACCTTTTTATCTTTCTAATTTGATGCTTGTTGCCACCACCAAATGAGAATAGTGTATAATCTTCTTTTCTGATTGGTAGTTTTCATAAGCTACTAAGCCATTCCTTCTTGTTAAGTATTTGCATAGCCATGTGCCAACTACCACAACAGACCCAACTGGATACTAAAAACCATCATCATGTACTTGATCACATATCAACTTTTTCTTAGGTTCTACACATCTAGCTAGCCAATACTCAACCTGCTCATCATTATCCTTAGGTGCAACAACAACATACACATGTCCTAGAATACATAAAAATATATAATTTAAAGTTATAAACAAGAAATTGAATTAAATTACCAGGTTGTATGAGGTCTGAAACACAATCATAATCTTCTGATGCAAATGCATGATCTGGGTCTTCATTTCTTCTAACATCTTCATATTGTGTCTCACTGGGTGTTAAGGATTTGTGTTGCCATTCTTCGACCCATCCCGTATTCTTGCATTCTTCCCATTCACATGCAACACAAAATTGACAAAAACATGCAAGCTCTCTAGTCCATATAGTCCAAGTGTTAGAATTAGAACTCTTAAATGAATGCCATCTAGCTGACCCATTGATTGTATCACAATCATATCTTGGAAGTATATTCTCCTCTTTAACTAGCTAGAAGAAATGTCTAATTGTGAAGTTTTGACTTGATTCTATGGATAAATTTGTACTACACCAATCCACAATTGCAGTTGCATTTTTAAATTTAGCCTTTTCCTCGAATTTGAGTTGCTCTCTACAAAGGGCTCTCTTAACACATGCACCAACACCGTCATGTTCTCCTTTCCCATGTCCAGCCTCAAAAAAACTCCTCATTTTTTCTATATTAGTTTTCTTATGAATCCTACTCAACAAATAAAACATTCTAGCATTCTTGAATTTCCCTGCGCAATTATCAGAACATATTAGATGTTGTGTCATCTCTATTTCTCTCTCCCTCAAATTCTGAAAAAAGGTCTTGAAGCAATACTAGACAAACTTAGATGAGTGTAATTTATTATCACTCATATAGAAATGGTACTCTCTCAAAATTTTGCGATCCTCTTTTGTACTATCTGGTGCATGCCTATAGACAATATGGATAAAAATTGATACTTGCATTGAATTGTAGTATTGTGACTAGACCTCATCTTGTGGTGCAAGTGTGGAGTTCTCTGCAAAGTCAACAACAGAAAGTATACTACCAACAAGAAATGTATCCTTACATATTCGAAACTGACCATCGAGCCATCTAGCATTTTGAGTGTGTTTAACATATTTAGGTATGATGTTACTCTTGAATTCATTCATAAATGCATGAACACTAACTTTTTCAGTGATTAGATCACATCGATTTCCAACCTCTCCATCCTTCAGTGGATACTCAACAGTTTTAAATATTTTAACATCAACTAATTGTTGTCCAAAATCATTTGAAATATTTTCATGCAAACATTCATCCAACAATGCAAGATTGCCACATATATCACATACACTAGAAACACATTTATAGTTTCAGGTGGTATATTTATGCCACATTCTTGGAACATTCCATTACTATGCATGGTAACACGTATATATCAAAATACATCATAATGGTAGCGAAATTGAACATGAGTTTTGCAACAACATGTGACTCTTTCCTTGTTAATTCGAACATACCAAGGTTTACACTTTTCAAAAGACCTTTGACAAATGCTAATAGTCAACACCTTATCATCCAAAAAAAAATTATACAATTCAGTTTAAGTCATGTCCAATAGGTGTTTTGGATGTGGATCATGAATATTTGACCCAACTCTTAATTTAAGAAGATCTCTAACATTAGGTGATACTCCTGTATTATCCTGCTAGAATTTTTTTCGATCAAATTTTTGACTTCACTAGTAAGTTTCATATCAGACCTTGGTACTCTACCACTAAAAGTCCACAATTTGTTTTCCGGATCACTTTCAAAATTAACTCTGATTTTTACAGCTCTTGACAAAGTTTTACGATGAATATTAAGATATCCACTTATGTTACTCATCATTCTTTAATTAGAAGTTGTTTGGCTTACTAAAGTTGTTGTTATTGTCTGTCATGTCGCATTTTTATCTTTAGAATGACTTTTCTTTCTAATTGTATCAAAGGCGCTAGCAACAATCGATACAACTTGGTTTAAAGACTCGTCCTTCTTCTTGGGTTTGACATAAATGCCTAACTTCTTCATCACTTTTTGCATTTTAGTCATTTTAATTAGTTGTACCATTAATTGGCATTGAAACCCAAATTTCTTATTATAAAAAAAATGTCTAAACAATCTATTGACATTATTGGTTTTAGTTGTAGGTGGATTTTCAATTTCATTTGGAGTTTCAAATTTGGTTTCAATTTCAATTTCAAGTTGAGATCTAGTTTCATTTGGGGTTTCAATTTGGATTTCAATTTCAGTTTCAACTTGAGTTCTAATTTCATTTGGGGTTTGATTTTCAATTAGAATTTCATTTAATAAGTAACCTGCTTCTACTAAATCACCAATTTCTTTATGAGAAAAAACATAGGGTTGTGAAGACATACATGCATCCAATAATGGATTAGAAGATGCACCTAAATTAAATGGTTCTATTGTGTTTCCTTCATCAACATTTATGGTCTCATTGATGTTCTCCTCTTCTGAAATGATTGTGGAACTTGAAGCTCCTTGTCTCATTCTTGATCTTCTCTCTCATTGACACATTGCCTCCTTCTCCCTATTTGCTGCAATCTCCTCAGTTGTTAGAACCTTCCTTTGCCTCTTCCTGCGTTGATTTGATCCCATGGCTACACCAAAATTTGAATTCGAATCGATCTCCTTACCAAATCAACAATAAGACAAACAAAGAGAATGATTAATCAAAACATTCTCTTTACAGATCATACTTGTCAGGCAATGATTGAAAAATCATTCAATCTCTCAGATTTGTGCTTGTGGGTCAGATTCTGGCCTAATGGATCTTTTCAAAAATGAGCACCCATTATTTAATGAAACGGATGACCATTTTTATAATCAGGTGCCCATTTTTAAAAACGAGTGCCCATTTTTGTTTCAATGGTACAAAGCGAAACGAGCGCCCGTTTGTTAAAATTAGTGGTGGGAAACAACCCTTAGAATTTTCTTTTGCTTCGGGATAGGCTTGGTCCCACCAAGCCTATGCTTGGACCTCCAAAAAAATGACTAAGGTAAAACAACATCAGATTTCTACCTTGGCCTAATTTTTTGAGGGCCTTTCTAATTGAATTTTTTGTCGAAACAAAAACCCATTAGATTTTTCAGCGTCTTGATTTCAGAAATGTAAATTTCATAGTGATAAGATTATTTTTACTATTTTTTTATTATTTATTAATCAAAAGTGGAACCTAAACCTAAAATACCAAGGTTCACTAAAACTTTAATAACTTTTTTTTTTAGGATTTTAGAAAAATAAATAATATGACATCAATCTACATAAAATTATTTTGAATATTAAAAAAAATAAAATTGAAAAATATGAAAATTTCATCAAATTATGGTGGTCGTACACCCAATGTTTTTAAAATATACTATATTGTCTTTTAAAATTAATAAAAAAATATATATTCAATAAAAAAATAAGAAAAAATATTCTCATCAATATTTGGTGTCTTAGGTATCATTTCCTAGAAGGATTTGCAAAAAATCATTTATTTGCATCAAAAAAGGGTGGTCATCTACCATTATAGCTAGACCATCTACCAACTATTCAGGGCTCAAGCTTCCATGATCCACCATGATGTAGATTATTATATTTGAATTTTTATATACTTACACCATATTTTGATATATTGGTGATTTTGTAATACATGGCACATTATATATATGATATTTTATTGTTTAAAGTGATGCATATGTGTTATAGATGTCTTTTATTTTACAAGTATGTTGTACTATTATTAAATTATTAAATTAAACACAATTAATATTTAATCAAATAGCTTGGATAAATTATGTAATTAAATATTACAAAGATCTAATAAAATGATAGGAATATAACTATTTAAATAAAATACTATGAATATCTAATCAAACAATAATATTTTATTAGTTAATTTAGTTCTACAAGAATATAATTACATAATAAAATTGAAATTTTTAGTAAATAATATATATATAATTTAAAAATATAATTAAATTGTTCACTAAATAATACAATTATTTCCTTGAATAATAAAGTAAATAAACATGTTAAAAAATTTGATTAATTTTTTTATGTAAATGACATAATTCAAGATGTGTAAGTATGAGATGTTTTTGATAAAGATAAATGGGTTTTACATGGACCCAAAACCAAAAGTTTTACAACAGCTAGCTATCAGCCAAATAGACATGAACCAACATCAAAACAAGGGAGTAACCTCGAGCAATCATGAAAACAAAGGAAACACAGACTAACAAGACAAAACAAAACAAAAATCTCTTAGATAAGAGAGAGCACGAGATCCTTGTTCTTTTGGATGGAAATCTTGTTGATTTCCTCTAGCTCCTCCATAATGAATCTGGAGGTACCCTTGTTGTTGCTCCTGCTACTAGTTTTGGAACTAGGTCCAGTGGTTTTGCTATCTCCAGTAGCCATATCTTCACCTCCAAGATCTTTCATTGGTTCGCTATTGTAGGATCTGTAATCAACAACCATGGAATTAATATTTTCAAGCCCCTCTATACTATTGTTGATGGCTTCTTTGCTTATGTCAACCAGCTTCTTGAGATTTTTCCTAATCTCAGCCATAAACTGATCCACCTTTTCAATCCTTTGTTTATGATTGTATTTCATCACGTCAACGTCCTGGGAGAGTTTTAGGGTCATAATCACGAGTTTCATAGGTTTGTTGGGCTCAGGGGAAGTAGTGAAGATATCAATATTCTCTTTAACCCCCATTTTGAGGTTATCAATTTCGCGCTCAACTCACTTCCAGCAGCTCTCCTGGCTTCTGGTAGCTTCCATAACCAGATTCATCAGGTTACCAGTCCTCTAAATCCCATTGTTCTTTTTCTTGGATATGGTCCCCTATTTTTCTTTCAAGACATTGATAGGAATGTCCAATTTAATTCCCGGGTTTGTAATCTTCAAGCTATGGTCCTTAGCCACCATCTTTTTCTTTTTAGAGAGGGGCTCGGGATTAGAGATTAGTTTGCTGGTGGTTTTGTATTTGTTATCTGCCCATCTGGGAGGATTCTTCCTGCCAAACATCCCAGGGGTGTCCATCATCTCCCCTTCATCCATAAGTTTGTATTCAGGGTCATCAAAAGGAACCCCACTTTCTTCCAAGTCCATTTTCAAATCAAAGACATCCTGGATATGAATCTATAGGCCAATCTCAGAAAGAGGGGGCACAATTTCAAGTAATTTAGTGTGCTCCATGATGAGGAAATTAAGTCCCTCATGGAGAACAGGGTTGTTAGGGTTCTCCAAATGTTTTTCCAGATTATTTTCAAGGGAGGAGGCTAGATAGAAAGGAACGTAGATGATTTTACCATGCCTAAAATGATTTAAGATAGTCAAATGGTAGGAAAAGATGCTGGCATACTTGCCATCGAGAGAAATATACCTCATTATAAAATCGGCCATGTCAGCCCAAGGGGGCTAAGATCTTTTCTATTGTAGTCACCATCAACCATCTTGGTGACTCTAGAGTGCTTCTTGTCTTTGTCAATGAAACTGGACAAGTCCTCCTCCCTGGCTTTCCTATCCCTATAAAATCTTCTGCGAGTTGTAGCTAGACCAGTGACTGTCGCCACTAAAGTTTCATCAATATGATGATTGGCACCATAAGCCCTAAGAATCCCTTTTTTCCATCCATTGACAAAGGCCTTTGTAAACAGAGGATAAGGGTTGTCAAGTCGGTCCAAGCAAGGGACGAGTCCTCCATCGACAACTTCCTACCACACATCTTTGTTCTTTTTCCATTTCTTGCAAGTAGAGGGCTCTTGTCTATTCTTATCCCCTCCAATTACGAGCCTGGTCACCGAATAGCAGAAAATGGGGCTCACCAAAGAAGGCACCGACGAGTCATAGAAAATGGGCCATACCCACAAAATTTCCAAATAGTAACAAAAAGGCCACACAATAAGGCAGGAAATCCAGTTGTCGAGGAGGTTTCTAGATCTTTGATTAGGGAAAACAAAAAAAAAATTGTTTTCCCATCAACTCAGTCAAGTCATGATGAGAGATTATTGATAAACACAATAATCATCATGTGCCAGCTCACACATATTTTTGGGGAAAGTAGCCCTTCTACTCCACCAATTGGTTGCCACGTATCCCACCGCTAGATTGTCTAGTAGATCTACCCACTTTTTGCCTTCCTGGTATATGTGCAAGATTTTGAAATCTTCTAGCTCATTAATTATATTTCGACAATCCTTGATTAGGATGGGTGTCATCCAGCTAGGGTTCGTGCATCGACTCAGACAATTGATAGTGTTTAGCAAGTCAGAATCTAACCAGACTTTAGTAAAGCCTTCTCTTTATCCATGCGTAACCCAATGTGGGCAGTTTTGGCTTCTTCATAGTTGTTGGAGTGGGTGCCCAGGGTGACCGCAACCGCAGAAACCAACAGACCAGATTGATTCCACTGCAGAAACTAGCAGAAACCAACAAACCAAAATGGGTGTAAGTATGAGATGTTATACAAGTGTCACATAAGAGATGAATTAAGGATGAAAAATGATAAAGAAACAAATTATACTTATGGGCTTCCTTAGATGCTTAATATCTATTGTAGATAATTTAAACTCATAGAATTATAAATGGAAGATATGGTATAAAGACCAAGCCAATTAGGATTAAATTTTCCTTTGATACTATTACTCGTGTTTATATTATGGTGATCCTCATAGAGTGTCAATCACCTACTAGGAAATAATGATGAAGAAAACTTGATTATATCTATTATTAAGAGAATTTTACTAAGATTGAGATGTTTAAGATGATTAACAATATTCTCATTAAGCATCTCAAGCTATTGAAAAAAAAATGCTTTTTTCTCATGTAGATTATCATTAATAAGTCCTTGAAGGGAAATTTGCAAAGACATTATTTCTAGGTCCAAAGGAATGATGGCATACATGATTATATAAGGTATAATAGAAGACATATAAATTATCTTTTGATATGCACATTATGTATACAAGAGTTCTATGTTCCAATATTGACAATACTTGTTTAAAATTTTAAGAAGCTTTTTTTTTTAATTTTTTTATTTGAATCCTTGTTTTGACCATTAGATTATAGGTTGTAAGGTGTAGAAAATTAATGTTGAATGTACAATTTATCAAGGAAATAATTTAAATGTTTATTCTATAATATAAAACCATATCTAAAAATAAAAGTGGAAGGGATTATAAAATAAGAAATGTGTTATTGAGAAGAAATCTACATATCAATTCAACAATCATGAATCAAAGTGGAAGAGGCTCAATAATTTTTGTAAAATAATTGATAGTACAAATAATCCAACAATGAATTTGAGAATAATGTAGTGAAATTTTACCTTTTGTATGCAATAACCACATGGAAAATTATGAACGAGAAATGTAATCATGGAGTTCCTATTTAGGAGCTTGGATAATATTTCTATGTTACTGAGGTTAAGAGAATTTATTGACAAATCAAAATAAATATTTTCTAAAATTGACCAATATTTTCCCATGTAAATAAGTTTCTAGACTAAGGATCCACCACCAAAATGATCCACAAACACCTAAATGGGCCTCTTGAAATGTAGATTGTATTTAAGATTTAGTTAGACAATTGCGAAGACACTTGATCAACAATCAGTGAAGGAACTAAAAGTGGGATGACATGATTGCTCAAACTTCCCTTAAGGAGGAATGAAAAATTATCAATCATGTTCATAATATTTAGAGTGTATGATGCACAATAAAACCCTACAACATTTTAAAATACTCATCCCACTCTACTAAAACTAGAGGGTAACTATCAACTTACTTAAATAAACTAATCTTTGAAGAAGTATGAGCTTAACAAGTATCAAAACATGTCTCAAAAAACTTTGTGGATAATTGAAGCATATATAGGTTCAAGTGACCAAACCTCCCCTTATATTTCAAATCCACTCTCAATTCAAGATAGGTAGGACCAATTAATGAAACTGCATGCTTAGTGGGAGGAAAATGAGAGAACTCGTATAATTGGGATGAATGATCAACACTACTAACTACAACAAATTCTCTACTTTAGTACTCTTGAACAGAGATTCCAAAATGCAACAATAAATTCATGGTATGTTGCAATTACACAAATAAACCAATTTTTATTTTATCAAAGATAACACACAACATGTTACAAATATTTTTTATTTCATCTTCTTTGAAAAAAAAACAAATAATTAAACTCTCCTAAATTTGAGCTCAATGTATTTTACACTCTTGAGGGAGATGGCAAAATGCAACAACAAATTCATGATATGTTGCAACACAAACCATAACCATTATTTCTACCAATGCTCTACAAAAACACATATTCTCTAATGATCTAATTGGATTAAGTACAACATGAAAGAAATTTCTTTACACATTTATGACTCATGGGGTGCAATAAAAAGATTAAAAAAAATTCATTGAAAATAAGGCATAGGGTATGGCATGTAAAAAAAAACATATTAAAAGAGAGGGAGAACGCCTATCTATAACTATTCTAGTTTAATCACCACAAATATATTTTTATTTTTATGTTTTCTATTCAATTTTTTATCATAGTCAATGTTCCCAATTAAGAAGAAGAATAGTTCAAATTTCCCAAATATCAACAATTCAATACTACATTACTACATTCATATGTACCATTATCTAACATCCCACATATATAGAGAGACAAATGTCATTCTCTTAATAATATTAGAATTCATAGGTTGGACTTGAAGCTATTTAAATATAATGAATTTAGAATATGTATTCATCATAGAAAAGTAATTGCTAATATTCATTCTATTATACTTGTCCTTGCTCGTTTATTTCCAAAGTAAATGCAATGGAACATGTGTGAATGCTTTTACTAACTAATAGTTATAATTTTATATTATTTTATCTATTTTGATTATCTACATTTTGCATGTAGAACATAAATCAATTTGTTCAAATATTATCATCATATTAATAATTTTAATAAATACAAAACCATGGTGTTTAATATTTTGATGAGTAAGAAAATAATTTCTCAAATTTTTGGTTTTAATTCAAATAATACCCTTAAGCTCACTCACAAATTGTCTAAAGCAAGGTTGACATAAAATAATGAACAAAGTAAAATTGGTGAAAAGGGATAAAAACATAATTTGAATTCCTATGTAATGAGAATTTTATGAATAACTTTCTTTTACCTCAAACAATCATCATCCTCATACATTTGAACCTACAATTGAGATGGATCATGTCATGATACTGAACAAAAGTGAAAAGAATATATGCTAGAAAAACATTTGTTACTCAAACATTCTCTTCAACAACTGTGAAATCCATGCACATAAATTTTTAGTTTGCCCATAAATTGCGATGAAACCAATAATAAGAAAGAATATTCAAGATAAATATAATTACGATTCAAGGCAAATGTCTCTCTTTTAAATAAAATAGAATATACAATTTGTTGTGGGATCACCAAATATTTATTTGTGGAATGCTTAGATCTTCCAACATCGTCTATGGAGTGCTTAGATATTTAGGTAGCAAGAAGTCCAACATATTGATATAAGAGATATTAGATGATCTAACCATTTGACCCTTTCCCATTTGAAAGAACCGATCAACACCAATTTTAAGAAGAGAATATGCAATTGTCATGTTGACATTGATGTTGTTGTGTTGTCTTACTACCAAGAGGGGAGTGTTGTCATTTGTTGTCAGCCTACAATTTGCATTGGGTTCTTTAATATGTTTGGTTAAAATATGAGGAGATAGTCATTATTGATTTCAATCACTTTGGAGTTTGGATATCCACCTTTCTTGTTGTTTGATGTCTATATTTATTGTGATGTTTTAATGGTCATAAGTTGTTGATTGGTAGCATGATGATGATGGTTAGGATAAACGCTCCTGTTTAGACTAATCTTATTTCCAAAATGTTTAAAGTATGAGGAGATGTGATATGAATAAAAGAGTATTTATGAGGAGATATTCAGACTTAGAAATGATTTTTATGCTATGTGGACATGGAACTACACTTTTAAGTTCTTAGTGTTGTAGTTGATGTGGATATTGATAGTTATTTGTTGATAGTCTGGCTATGTATGAAGTGAATTTGGATAGTATAGAAAATACAATGCATTTATCCATATTGATGTTTTAGGTGCTATGACTTGGATGACATGATTGTAAAATTTGTGTGTTGTGATGTTGTGGAAGAGGTTTTATTAATGTTCTATTTTTGGGATTGTGTTCTCTAGTATTCTAGCAATATACTGAACTTTTTATTTGTTTCTATCACACCAAATTGCATAGATGTGATAGTGAGATAAAAGAAATAATCATTTAAACAACTACAAAAAATGGAGAGGTTATTTTGTGGAATTTGTTGGAGCTTTAGGGGGGATAGGAGTTATTTGAAATCTGCTCAAAATAGAAGGCTAAATTATGGAAGATAATAAGATGGATTTTGATGAAATATAGAATGATTCATAGAAATGAAGTTTTTTTCATCATTAATGTATATTTTCCAATCCCAACTATTCAGACAAGAGAGTTGTGGCAGAAATTGTCAACTTTAGAGGGGAGAAAGGTATTACAGTAGGGGATTTTAATACCATCAGAAATAATCAAGAAAAGATGGGTGGTTTATGGAGAATAACAACATCACAACCCTATCCTTTATTTTTAAACTCTTGATAGATATTCTAAGCCTACTCAAAGGAAGTTTGTGGAACCTTTGATTAAACCTCGTATGAAAGAGTGAATAATTTCATCTTATTTAACATAGTTGTGAATCTAGAAGCCAAAAAATTATTTCAATAATAGAGACAACATAACACCTTCAAAAAGATATAGAAATTAAAAGACAAGGATATTGACTTATTAATCGAATATCTAAATTGAATTTTAATATTTTAATATTAAAATATTTCTCCTCTACTTTGTTCCTATTTCTACTCTCACGTTCTCCATAGTTTCCTTCTTTTTTTATGTTTTATCTACTTGATATTTTCAAAAAAATGGATAATTAACACACAAAAAATAATAGTGTGCATAAAGACATTCACATTTCAACATTTGTTGTTCCAGAACTGAACTGAACACACATACACATATTTTATGATTAGTAAGAATATTTTTGGATGACCACTAACAAAATAACAACTTCAAATAGAAAGTCACTAGGATTGATATTCCAATTAAAGAATGGGCTAGAAGTACTCTTCAATGCCGAATAACAATAATTCAGTTTTAAGAGTCGAATGAAAAAAAATTATATTCTATTATAAGCTGATTCATTTTTTAACTCCTAAAGAAATAAATAACAAATTTCATTTGATTTAATTAAAACTCCCTTTATTCTATTTGTTTCCTCATTCAGAGTGTCCAATATTTGCATTTTGGTTTTCATTCCCAACGACATAAAACATATGGAAAAATACCCCCAAAAGTCTCTTTCACTAGCGAGGATGTTACGGATTGTAAATTATATCCTTTTCTATCAAAATTTTGTGTGTAAGATCTAAATATATCTAAAAATTCATTAGGGGAACTCCTAATACAATAAGCAATAGGAAGTAGGAGATAGCTATCCATCCAAAAAAATGGCATGGTATGGCATGACCATACCTATGCTCATACCTCAAATAGACATAAAATAACTAAGATGACATGGCATTAGGAAACAAACATTAGTAAAAAGTGGCAAGATATAATCAACGTTAGCCAAACTTTGAATGAAGGAAAGAAAAAGCGTAGAAGGAAACCATTTGAGGACTAATCTATGTGAGAAAAGTAATGGGAGGGTGGGAAAATAATCAATAATAACTTGAGTGGGAAAGGGATACAAAATAAAACACTACACCATAAATAGAAAATGAAAACTAAGGATAACATGTCGCAAGAAAATGAGAGAAGTAGAGGTGGATTGAACAACATGTCATGTTTGCAATTGTTGGCCTAAGTAGGATGACAAAGTGGGTTGAAGGGAAATACAAAAGGTAGAAAAATAAGAATCATTTTTGTATAAAATCAAGAGCATTTCCATTTTTTTGTTGGTTCATAACTTGTATATAAATCAATAGATTTGGAGGGTTTAATCTATTTGGAGGGTTTAATAAGGTTCAAAGGTGCAAAATATAATTATTTAATAACTTCTCTGATCTCAATTACACTCAAGAACATTCAATTCAGGTTAGAAAGAAACCAAGTATTAATCCAGAATTGGAGAAGAAGTGAATTCGAGTTCATGAATTCAAGATGGAATTCATGATCAACCTTTTATGAATGTTCTACAAGACATCTTAAAATATTAGATGAGGATGCAAACAAGCTTCATTAAGGTTAATTCCAAAACTGAGATTTGACCTAAGGAAAATCCCTATCCGAAACCCTTTTCCTATCTTTATATGTATAGGAAATAGACTCAGGAGTTGCAATTATCGATTTATATAGAGTTGATAATGACGAACAGGTCAACATTTGATAGAGAAAAAATTAAAGGATGATGGTAAATCTCTAATACCCAATCTTAAATATTCAACTCAAACTTCTAGGAATATGTTTTGACTCTCTTCTTTTGTCCATAGCTCAGTTGGTAGCTCTATGGGTTATCTATACCAGTTTTCTTTTGTTATTTAGCTTCAATTATCCCTTATTTTATTCTAATTTCACAATTACAAATCCAATTTCAAGTATTAAGAGAGTAACAAACAATAACCAATTAATCTAATTAGAATTTTAGCCCTTTTCATACTTTGATTATGGCTATCTAATCTATTGGATTCACCACTCTTTCAATGTTTTGGCTAATTTGTGTTGTTAGTGGTTTTATATTATTTTAATTAGTGAAACTCGAATTCCAAATCACCCCATTACATTTTCATAAACCCAAAGTATTCCTTCAGCTTATTTCTGATGTATTGTCTTAGATCTAATTTGTATGTGCTTAAACATTAACATTTGAAACCACATATCATATTTTCAATTGAGTTACCAAAATTTACAAGTTAAATTTTCAAAAACCCTAATAATTTATTCTAAAATTGACTTATGGGTTGTATTGTATTTTATTTATACTTTCAAATTTGATTTTTATGACATGTTATGTTCATATTTAAAGGAATCTAGTGTCTAAATTCATAATTTAAATTGGTTAATTTATTTGTTAATCAATCAGGTTTACAGAGAATATGTTTGTTTAAGCATAGGCTTCAGTATTTGCAAAAAATCTTATTATGTGCATGAGGTTTATTAGCCTTAGTCCTAGATACAGTATTTCAATGAGAAGAAGTTATAAACTTAATTCACTCCAAGGTTTAAACACTAGGGATATGGACCCTCGATTGGATAATTTATTCCATTTGAATGCTCGTGTTTCCTCTAATCCAAAAAATGACATCACTTATCCCCAATTTCCTCATACTTCTCATGGTGTGGATAAATAACTAACTGGGGTTACTATTGACCAATTGGAAAAGATTGACAATGAATTTGAGAATCATCAACAAAGGATGGGTCAACAATACCTCAATTGGGAGGAAATCCCATTAATTGAAGGATTAAAAATAATTATGCAAAATGATAAGATAGGTGTGCATTTTATGTGTATACTTTTTTATATGGCTGATACTAATACTATGCCAATCAAAAGTTATACCAAATGAATTGGTTACTCTTAACCCACTAGTTAATTTTACCAATCCATTCTTATGCCTGCATCCTTGCCTAGTGTTCCTACATTTACATCTTGTATTATGAGTACTTCCACACAAATTATTAATCCTACACATGTTAGTCTTGTGGACATTCATATTAATTAATATTCTTATTTATTTCACAATCCTCTACCATACCAACATACCACAATATTCAACATCCTTACTTTCAAACTTTATTTACAAAAATATTACTCCTCCATCAATACAATATGTATAATATCAATCCATCCACCAAAGAAACCATCAATAACTTAGCCCAAATTGTTAAATTATTACAATACCAATTGGCTTCCATAACTCAATCCAAATTCAATGTTGTGACATTTGATGTAGCAAGCCCATGCTTCAATGAAATTATATATACACTTCCTCCTGAGCATATGGAGGTTCGTCAATTAGAGTTGTACAATAGAAAAGGTGATCCCTTGACTCATGAGAAGACATTGCAAAAATTGTGTAGTAATTTTTCTCATGACCAGAGACTTATTGCTAAATTGTTTACTAGAACCTGTAGAGATAAAGCCTTGCAACAATATTGTTCTTTGTCTCCTTATTTTATTTATAATCTGGTGAAAATTATGAATCAAGGTTTAAGATAATAAATCTACTAACTAGCTAAATTAGCACACATACATTGAAAGGTATTTACACCTAATAAATCTAAGCTTAATCCTTATAGAAAAGAGACTAAGATTTTGATTGGATTCAGTTGGTTAATTATGATTACACCTTATTCTTCAAATGTATTGTATTGGTTATGAAATTAGGAGAAAATAATGAAGTATTAAAGCAATCTGACATAGGCAACATGCTACAAATATTCCACTAAGCCAAAACCTTGGATATAGGCAAAAGAAGTTATGCCCAATCTATTCCCAAAAGTTTGGTCTAATTTATTACGGCTGGGTAAAATAGATTCACACTAGTCTTTCAAATTTTCCACTATCAAAATTCCACATGTTCATCACTATTGCCACTATCATATTTCCCAAGTACAAGTTCATACTTATTTCCAGCACACATAAAGAAAGGGAAATATATTTGGAATAGAGGTTTTCCTTATGTAAAACCCCAATTTTAGAATTAACCATGATATTTAATAGATGATTGTAATGAAAGGCTGAAGTAAAGTACTTTCTATTACAGGAGAGGAAAAATCAACTCTGTGGCTCCCAAAGATCACCTGCATGGAAACCTGTCACATAAGGAGAGAAGCAAAAAAGATATGGAGGCCAGATTTCAGAGATCTAGAAAAGATGTGTTATATTGATTGTGCAACAAGATTACAATTCAATAAAAGGATACTCAAAACCCTAAAGAATTATAAGATTCCTAAGTTTAGCTTAAGAATAGAGTATAATAGACTAATAATTAAATAAATAATTATTAGATAATAAAAAAAACTCTAACACTCTACCTTAAGATGGACATAGGGACTAGCTAAAAAACAACTAAGGACTAAAATACACGTAAACAAAAAATGCATGAAAGCAACAATGGGTCCCCAAAACTAGGCCTGATGAGGTACGTAAGTACAAAAGAGTCTCTATAAGATGGAGAAATAGAGAAAACCACATGGGAAAAAAAAACTCTACTACAAAAAGAGATGAAGACTAGTGAAGGTTTCAAGAAGCCTCCAAACAAGAGAATGTCCTAGAAAACAAGAACAAAGGAAGATCGTGAACAAACCCACTGAAGCATGAAGAAGCTGCAAATACTGTCAAAGAGTAACTGCTGATCTGAAGAACCTCCATTGAAATAGAACATGACCAGGTAGAGAATACTATAATCTGCATGAGTGCCCTCAAATGACACTACTCAAATCAGATGGCAAATAAAGGCAAACAACTGAACTCGAAGATACAGATGGCATAAAACACCAAAGCTTGAAGAGTTGATCAGTCAAACCAATGAAGCATTAGAAAAATGGGAGAAACCCCCCATAATACTAACAAGGGAGAGGGATAGGTACATTGAAAAGAACAACCAACCAGAACTATGTGATGAAGAACTAGGAACATCGAAGGTGTAGAGAAAAAGTACATAGTATCGTGGAAGGAACACTCACTTGAGACACATCATGAAGCCAGTGTTGTGGAAGGAAAACTAATGTGACAAAGGTAGATGGAAAACAAAGGCAAAAATCCACCCCCCATGCCACTTTATAATGTAGTGCATGTACAATAAGGCACAAAATGTGCAAGATCGCAAGTATACAATGCATAGTGGCATTTTATCTCAGTGCATTTATAAAAAAGAACTTACAAAATGATGTACAATAATCAAAAGAGATAGAACACTGAAAATAACGAAAGATCAGCCAAAGACAAGACATCCTACTCAAAAAGAGATATCCCAAAACCCGAAACATCCAAAATATTCACCAGAGTGCTGAAAAGAAAAGGAAATTAAATAAAATGTATTTGGAGAAGAATCTGGAAATAAAACTCATATTAGTTGAAAGTTCACAGAACAAGATTTCCAATGGTATTTGTTTTTTGAAAAATGGAGTTTGGATGCTTAAGTTATATCTCCCAGAGTGCAAAAATGAATTTCTGGCTTTGACAGAAAAAAAAACCATCAAAAAAGAAAAATAAAAAATTCAAACCTCTTGGTCAGGATAGAGCTCAGAAAGAGATTTGCAACGATATAAGATTTGTCGAAAAACGCCTTTGTGAGCCTAAGATAAGGCCAAAAAAATGAAGGTGCTCCAGATAGGTCTAGAAGGGGCATGAAGGCTGCCTACACAATGCTAACATCTAACTACTACTGCTAGCATAAATTTGATAGTTGAATGGCCATCATTGCCAAAAAAACAATCTTCTTGGAAAAACTCGCAGGAGAAGAATCTGTGGTCTGCAAAAAAAAAACCAATCACCAAAAATATAAGGGAGGCGCCAGAAATAGGTCAGTGGCTCCTGGGTGGTGTGGGAGTTTTGCAAGGGTGAAGACCAAGTTGAGAAGCGATGGCAGTCAGGTGGAGTAGGCAGCCATGGACAGGAGGCAGTGGCCGACGACCGGGCTGGTGATGGCAGTGGTTGTGAGCCAACGAAGCGGGGTGGCTGCTGAGGCGATAGTGCTCTGGGCGATAGACAAGCGATGACTTCTCCAGGTGCCGAGGCTGATTTGGTGGCTGGCGGTAGTGGTGATCAGGGCATTGCTGATATGCGGTTATCAGCAGGTGGCTCTCAGTAGGTAGCTCCTAGGGGTAGCAGTTACTATGACCACCACAATGATCGAAAGGGTGGGGTCAACACTGTAAAGAGCATCAGGTGGTGACCATCTGGGACACCATTGGTAACCACCAACATGGCCTCGATGGTTCATATTAACACTGTTAGCTTCAGCAAGTGTTAAACTGCACCTAAATTATTTTTTCTCGATCTGTGTGCCTTGACGTGTAGGGCTTGGGGACTAATATTTTTTTGCCTCCAGAACACCTCTCACCAAAATATATCGAATTTTATATGAAAATTCATGGAATCAACCTCCGAAATCCAACCATGAGCTCCTTTTTGTACCAAAATGTACCAAAAAATTTGCTAACCCTATAAATGGAAAAAGGCAACTAAACAAACCCTCGAGTACATAGATCTGAAGAACAAGGCCCAAAATCTTTCATTAAGAGAACAGGGGCATGCATATTTGGATCTCTGATACTATATTGGAGTTGAGGAAAAATCAACTCTACAACTCCCAAAAAGCACCTACATACAAACTTATCACAGAAGGAACGAAGAAAAAAAGCTATGGAGGCCAAAATTAAAAGATCCAAAAAAAAGGAGTCATATTGATTGTCCAACAAGAATTTAATTCAATAATTAAAATTCTTATGATAAATACAAAGAGAGAACCCTTATTAAAGGATACTCAAAACCCTAAAAATGAAAACTCTAAATAATTATAAGATTCCTAAGTTTAGCTTAAGCGTAGAGTATAATAGACTAATAATTAAATAAATAATTATTAGCTAATTAAAGATAACTCTAACAGTTTCCTTTTGAGGAAAAGACTAAATCTAAAATGTAATATTGAAAACCATAATGTTTACTTTGATGAAGTTGTGTATGTCTTTACAAAAAGCAATTAGGGTTATATGTAGGATATCTTCATAAAACATTGATCATGAATGCCACCTTCAATACTTGATGAATGACTGGTTCCTTACTCCTTTTAATTTTTTAGTGTGTAGGATGATAAATTGATCGATTAGATTGTTAGGTTTAAAATGAGAGGTGTAGATCTCCTTTTATACTTTTCAATGTAAAAATCAAATTATTTTTTTCGAGTATGTCTGTTGGTACTATGGATGACTTCGTCATGTGTTGCATTGGTTTTGTCATTGATGTCAACACTTATCCTTCTGGAGGTCTACATTGTTTATTTGGCACTTTGGTTTTCTTGGTTTATTGTTGAACCAGCACATTGGGTTCACCAACATGGTTAGTGGCTTATGCACAATCACCGACATATGTTCACCGACCGGTTATATGGTTCAAGAAGCAGTGATGATGACCTGTTATCATCTGGAGATCATTTGGTTATGTCGAAGACATGGATTGGATGTTTGGATTTGGTGTTTTTCTTATTGGTCTAATCATATTTTCCTTTACCGACAGATAGGTCTAGGTTATGGACTAGTACAAGATATTATATTCCAGATCCGCACAACGCGTTTCGGAAATGGTTTATTGATTGAATAATGTGTAATTATATTGAAGCCAACATATTGTATTGTATCAAGGCTTAATTTTTAATTGATTTAAATGTAATATCTTTAGGGAGACGACCTCATGTTAAGGTCTTAGATTTTGTATAAATAAATGTAAGATCTAATTTGAGAGATGTAATGATATGGTAATGTATGAGTATATGTGCAAATATTGAAGATCATATAAATAGATCCTTGTGTGAATCATGGAGACATTATTTAGTGGTTGAAAGAAGGTTATGAAGGTGTTTGTTAGAGCTTAAACCGATACTGAATCTTTGTGTCATATATTATGGATGTTGTTTTCCTTTTCTATTTAATGCATTAAGTTATACCGGTACTGTTATAACTGTTAATCTATTTTACCAGTATTAAATTTGGTTTATCGACTCTATGGTTTAAGTTGGAATAATTTGCATTTGGGTTATAATTTATTGACAACTGATTCACCCCCCCTCTCAGTTGTCCTTCAAGTTTCTAACCATCGGTATCAGAGCCGAATCCTCTTTTTTCAGAAGCCTAACAGCTTGAGGAGAGCCTATGGCAGCAAATATTTTTAGGAAGGACAATCCTAAACTTGATGGAACTAATTATGATATATGGAAGATCAGAATGGAGACACATATGCACTACATAGGAAGAGATATATGGGATGTTACAAAAAATGGCTATGTTAGTCCTACTCCGAATATCCCTCATCCACTGACATTGGCTAAAGGCTTGGAGAACAATTGCAAAGGAAGAGAAACACGTCTGACCGCATTATCAGATAAACAAATCAAGGGATTATCAGACCGATCTATTGCTAAAACTATTTGGGATAAACTAGAAATATTAAATGAAGGAGATACCAATGTCAAAATTGCAAAACTGAAATGTTACTGGGTCAGGTATGAAAATTTGAAAATGGAAGAAGATGAAAGAATTTCTCCATTTATGGAAAGAGTTAATAAAATTGTTTTAGGAATACAATGTTGTGGAGAATCTTTAAGTCAAGATAAAATTGTTTCTAAAGTTTTAAGATCCTTGCCACTGACTTACAAAATGAAAGTTGCTTCTATTAATGAGTTGAGAACAATGCCTAATACATCAGTATCTAGATATACCTTGGTTGGAAAAATTTCAACATTTGATCTTGAAGAATTTGGTCTTGTTGTGACTGTTAATCCTGATTTCGCTTTCAAAGAATCATCATCATCATCATCATCTGACAAATCTGATTGGAAAGCACTTTATGCAAAAGAACTTGAGGATATTAGATGGGAAAATGAGGAACTTGAAGAACTTGAAGCACTATTTGCAAGGAAGAGGCGTAAAGGTCCAGTAGGAAATAAGTATGATGGTAAAGCACCTTTCAAATTTTTTAATTACAATAAAATTGGTCATATAGCATCTAGGTGTCCTGATAGAATTGCAAGACTAAGAGAGGAAGAAAAGAGAACATATAAGCCTAACCCTGAATATCAGAGATACAAATTTAAGAAAAATAGATAGAAGTCATGTTACTATGTAGATGAAGGTGTTATAGATGATTCATATGAAGATACAACAGATAATGGATGAGAATTTGTTGCAATAAAAGAAGATCAACCAACACCTATTGTCAAACTGGTAGAGCAGGCACTGGCAACAAAAAATGAAGAAAAGGATGAATGGATCATTGATAGTGGATGCTCGCACCATATGGCTTGTGATAAAAGAAAATTCTTGTCATTCTAGAAATGTCATGAGCTCTAGTAAGTTTTGGAGATGACAAAGCTTGTTTAATCAAAGGAAGAGGCACTATTTATTTGGATGGTAAACACAATACTGAGAAATTTTATTATGTTGAAGATTTAAAGCATAATCTTTTGAGTGTTAGTCAATTCGCAGAAAAAGGGTTTTTGTTACAATTCAAGAATGGAAAATGCAAAATTATAAATAGAACTGGATTGAAGATTGCAACCCGTAATCAGACTAAATAATATCCTTATTTGAATACCAGTGATAAGATATGTTTGATTTCTCACATTTATGAAATTTGGTTATGGCATAAGATACTCTGTCATGTGAATTTTGATTGCATTGTAAAGATTGGTTCAACTAAGGCAGTAAGGGATTTACCTAAGATTGTGAAACCTCATAATCTAGTATGTAAGGAATGTCAAATGGGAAAGCAAGTTAGAACAACATTTAAGAGCATTTCTATGAAATCCAATAATATTCTTGATTTAATTCATATTGATTTGTGTGGCCCAACAAGAACAAGAAGTCTTCAGGGTGATAGATACTTTACAAGGCAATGGTAGAGAATGAAACTGGCAAGAAAATCAAATATTTGAGATTTGATCAAGGAGGAGAATTTATATCTAGGGAATTTAATACATTCTGTGAGGTAAATGGAATCAAAAGACAACTATCGGCACCACAAACACCTTAATAGAATGGAGTTGTGGAAAGGAAGAACAAAACCATTCTGGATGTAGCAATAACCATGATAATGGAAGAAAATCTACTTCATGTGCATTGGGGAGAAGCAATGAATACATCGGTTTACACTTTCAATAGAGTTCACATCACATGTGAAACCAATAAGACCCCTTATGAACTATGGTTTTTTCATACTCCTACTCTCAAATACTTCAGAATATGTGGAAGCAAATGCTATATTAGGAGAGATGAGTCTATTGGCAAATTTGATCCTAGAAGTGATGAAGGAATATTTCTTGGTTATTCATCTAGAAGCAAGGCATGCAAATGTTATAATAAAAGATTGTAGAAAATCATTGAAAGTAGTAATATAAAGATAGATGAGCATTTTAGAGGTGATTCTAGGTCTGTAGATTCTAAACCGGCATCATCAGAAAACTCAACTGTGACTGAAGAACAACTACATGTGAATAAACCCAGGTATGTAAGATTGAATCATTCAGAGAATCAGATAATTGGAAACCAAAATTAAGGTGTTATGAGAAGAGGAAGAGGTATGTTTAATTTCTCGAGTTGAACCAACATCTGTTATTGAAGCATGTCAAGATAAACAATGGATAAAAGCAATGGAAGATGAATTAGAGTAGATTGAAAAGAACAATACATGGACATTAGTTCCCCGGCCTAAAGGCAAAAAAGTAATTGGAACTAAATGGGTATTTAAAAATAAACTTAATGATGATGGTGAGGTAATCAGAAATAAAGTAAGATTAGTTTGTAAAGATTATTCTCAGAAAGAAGGAATTGATTATAATGAAACCTTTCCACCAGTAGCCAAAATTATGGCAGTTAGAGTATTTCTTGCATTTGTTGTTGGTATTATGGATGTGTTGCATTAGTTTTGTCATTTATGTAAACACTTATCCTTCTGGAGATCTATGGTTATGTTGAACCGACACATTATGTTCACCCGTAATGTCAGTGACTTATGCATAGTCATTGGTATATGCTCATCAACAGGTTATATGGTGCATTGACACTGATGATGACTTGTTATCATCTAGAGATCACTTGATTATCTCAAAGACATGGTTTGGATACTTGGTTTTGGTGTTTTGGTTATTGGTCTAATCGGGTTGACATATTTATTATTACCGGCAAATAGTTCTAGGTTATGAACCAATACACATTATCTATTCCAGATCAACACAACACATTATGGAGATGATTTGTTATTGGTTATTGTATTGAAGCCGACATCTTGTATTGCATCAAGACTTATTTTGTAAATGATTTGAATGTAATATTCTTAGTGATCCGACCTTAGTATTTGGCCTTAGGTTTTGTATATATGTAAGATCTCATTTGTGAGATGTATGTAATGGTCATGGTATGGTATTATAATCTGGTATGCGTGAATGTTGAATCATATAAGCATATCATAAAGCGAGTCAAGTAGACATCATTTGAAGGTTAGAGGAAGGTTTGAAGGTGTTTATCATAGGATAAACCGATACTGAATCCAACATTGCATATTCACTTTGAAGTAGTACATCATTCTAGGATTTAACCATCCTACTATAGTCATTACTACTCCCATTTGAGCAGTGTGCTCTAGGCTGTTGGTCTTTCTGCATGTGCAGATCCCATTTGTATACACATACTATTTGCAGTAGTATCATTTGATTGTGGGTAAGGTTTCCCATCATGGTTTTTCCCCTTACAGGGTTTCCATGTCAAAAATATTTTTGTTGTGTGTGGTGGATGTTTTTTCTCTTTCTGTTTCATGCATTAAGTTTCACTAGTATTGATATTCACTATTAATATGTTTAACCGGCATTAAGACTGTTTACCGCCATTAAATATTAATTTGAAGTAATTTGTAATTGGGTTGAAATTCATTGACAACTGATTCACCCCCCTCTCAGTTGTCCTTCTGGTTCCTAACAATTGGTATCAGAGCTAAGTCCTCTTTTTGCAGAAGCCTAACAACTTGACGAGATCCTATGGCAACTAACATTTTCGGGAAGGACAGTCTTAAATTTTATGGAACTAACTATGGTATATGGAAGATTGGAAAGGAGACACATCTGAATTGCATTAGAAGAGATATATGGGAAGTTATTAACAATGGCTATGTTGGTCCTACTTCAAGTCAACCTAATCCACCAAATTTGAGCAAGGACTTGGAGAATGATTGCAAAGCAAGAGAAGCACTTCTGAGCATATTATCAGATCAGAAAATCATGGGATTATAATACCGATCTACTGCTAAAGCTATTGTGGATAAATTGGATACTTTGAATGAAGGAGATACCACTGTCAAAATTGCAAAACTGGAATGTTACTAGGCCAGGTATTAAACTTTGAAAATGGAAGAAGATGAAATAATTTTTGCTTTTATGGAAAGAGTTAATGAAATTGTTTTGGGAATACAATGGAGGTCTAGTAAGATTTGGCGATGATAAAGCCTGTTTGATCAAATGAAAAAGGCACTATATCCTTGGATGGTAAGCAAAATACTGAAAATGTTTATTATGTTGAGGGATTTAAGCATAATATTTTGAGTGTTGGTCAATTAGTTGAAAAGGGATTTCAGTTACAATTCAAGAATGGAAAATGCAAAATGAGAAACAGAACTGGATTGGAGATTGCAACCTGCAATCAGAATAAAGGTAATATCTTTCATTTGACTAGCAGTGACAAGACATGTTTGATTGCACATATTGATGAAAGTTGGTTATGGCATAAGAGACTTTTTCATGTAAATTTTGATTGTATTGTAAAGATCAATTCAGCTAAGGCAGTAAGGAATTTACCTAAGCTTGTGAAACCTCATAATCTTGTATGTAAGGAATGTAAAATTGGAAAGCAAGTTAGAACAACTTTTAAGAGTGTTTCTGAGAAATCCAATAATGTTCTTGACTTAATTCATAATGACTTGTGTGGTCCAGAAAGAACAAGAAGTACACGGGGAGATAGATATTTTATGCTAATTATTGATGATTTTTCTAGAATGTCTTTGGTTAGTTTTCTCAGGGAGAAATCTGAAGCTTTTGAAAAATTCAAGTTATTCAAGGAATTGGTAGAGAATGAAACCGGTAAGAAAATCAAATGTTTGAGATGTGATCAAGGAGGTGAATTTATATCTAAGGAATTTAATATAATCTATGAAATAAATGGAATCAAAAGGCAACTATCAGCACCCCAGACACCTCAGCAGAATGGAATTGCAGAAAGGAAGAATATAACTATTATGGAAGCATCTAGAAGCATGATATTGGAAGCTAATCTACCTCACATGTATTGGAGAGAAGCAGTAAATACAATGGTTTAAACTTTCAATAGACTTCACATCAAAGGTGAAACCAGTAAGACTGCTTATGAACTATAGTTTGGTAATACTCGTACTCTTAAGTACTTTAGAATATTTGGAAGCTAATGTTATATTAGGAGATATGAGTATGTTCATAAATTTGATCCTAGAAGTGATGAAGGAATATTTCTTGGTTATTTATCTAAGAGAAAGGCATATAGATATTTCAATAAAAGATTGCAGAAGATCATTGAGAGTGCTACTGTGAAGATAGATGAACACTTTAGAGGAAATTTAAGGTCTATAGATTTTGAACCGACAGTTGAGATGATCATAAATGAACCAATACAGAGTGCAGCGGTATACAATGTGGATCCAGTCACACTGACATCATCAGAGAATTCTCCAGGGACTGAAGAACAACAACATCATAATAAACCCAGGTATGTAAGATTGAATCACTCAAAAAATCAAATAATTGGGAATAAGTATCAAGGTGTTATGACAAGAGGAAGACTAGAAAATGAAGAGGTATGCTTAATTTCTCAATTTCAACCAACATTTGTTATTGAAGCATGACAAGATTAACATTGGATAAAAGAAATGGAAGACATATTAGAACAAATTGAAAAGAACAATACATGGACATTAGTTACCTAGCCTAAAGACAAAAATGTAATATGAACTAAATGGGTATTTAGAAATAAACTTAATGAAGCTGGTATGGTAATAAGGAACAAAGCAATATTAGTTTGTAAAGGATATTCTCAAAAAGAGGGAATTGATTATAATCAAACCTTTGCACTGGTAGCTAGAATTGAGGAAGTTAGACTATTTCTTGCATTTGTAGCTCATAATAACTATAAAGTTTATCAGATGGATGTAAAAATGGTGATCTTGGAGAGGAAGTTTACATTGAACAACCTGATGGATTTTCATTTACAAATGATAAAGATATGGTTTGTAGATTAAGGAACACTTTGTATGGATTGAAGCAAGCTCCTAGAGCTTGGTATGCTAGATTGGAAAAATATCTTTTGAAGCTTGGTTACACTAAAGGTAGTGCCAACAACAACTTATATTACAAAGTGATTAATGATGACATCTTCGTTATTGACATTTTTGTTGATGATATCATTTTTGGAGGAAAAGATAGATTGTGTAAGGACTTTGCTAACAAGATGCAGGAAGAATTTGAAATGTCTATGATTGGTGAGATAAAATTCTTCTTAGGATTGTAGATTTCACAAAATTATAAAGGAATATTAATATGTCAAACAAAATACTAGAAGGAACTACTAAAGAAATTTGGTATGGAAAACTCTAAACTGGTAAGTACTCCTATGACTACAACTGATAAATTGTCATTGAAGGATGATTCAACTCCTGTTAATTCGACAAGATACAAATCTATGATTGGAGGTTTACTATATTTGACACAAGCAAGACCTAATATAATGAATTCAATATGTATTGTTTCAAAATTTCAGAGTAATCCTAAAGAAAATCATGAATTAGTAGTAAAAAATATTGTCCGGTACCTACAAGGCACAACAAATCTTGGTTTATGGTATCCTAAAGATGAAAATTTTGATTTATGTGCATACACTGATGCAAATTAGGTAGGAGATGTAGATGACAGAAAGAGTACCACTAGCGGTGCATTCATCTTGGTAGCAGATTGATTTCATGGATAAGCAAGAAGCAGAGTTGTGCATCATTATCAACAACAGAATCAGAATATGTTGTAGCAACAACTAATTGTACTCAGCTATTATGGATTAAACAAATGTTGAAGGACATAAAGGTAAAATTATAAGAACCAATAATCATTTATTGTGACAATTCAGTAGCAATTGATATATCAAAGAATCTGGTATTTCACTCTAAGACTAAGCATGTTTCTATTAAATATAACTTTTTGAAAGAGAATGTTGAAACAAATGAAGTGAAATTGGTTTATGTGAATACTAAAGAGTAGATTGTAGATATCTTTACAAAGCCTTTTCTTAAGGAAACTTTTGAATATCTCAAAGAGAAACTTGGGCTAATAGGCACACCGATAGAGACTTGGATGATTGAAGACTGACATCAAACCAACATAAACTAATAGAGAAACCTTTTCTGGCTTTGATGGAGGAAAGATACTTCTCAGGAGGAGTAGGTGGTTGTATGTTCTGGTATATTTTTTTAATTGCTTTGGCATTTGATGTCAAAGAGGGAGAGATATCTATGGAAAAACATTATCTTAGGGGGAGAGATTACATTATTCACTAGGAGAGATTATTCATTGGGGAGAGATATATACTCTCTGCATTTTGGTTTTGATTTTTGGTATTGATCTATATCTTGGGAGATTGCTGGTTTTTGGTATTTTGCTTTGGCACTTAGATGATTTTCCATCTAGTGTTGCCATAAATGCCAAAGGGAGAGATTATTGGTATTATGGATGTGCTGCATTAGTTTTGTCATTGATGTCAATACTTATCCTTCTGGAGATCTATGGTTATGTTAAACCAACACATTGTGTTCACCAGTAACGTTAGTGACTTATGCATAGTCACCGGTATATGTTCACCGACAGGTTATATGGTTCCCTGGCACTAATGATGACTTGTTATCATCTAGAGATCACTTGATTATGTTGAACACATGGTTTGGATACTTGGTTTTCATGTTTTGGTTATTGGTCTAATTGGGTTGACATATTTGTTGTTATCGACAGATAGGTCTAGGTTATGGACCGGTACACGTTATCTAGTCCAGATCAGCACAACACGTTATGGAGATGATTTGTTACTGGTTATTGTATTGAAGTCGAAATCTTGTATTGCATCAAGACTTATTTTGTAATTGATTTGAATGAAATATTCTTAGTGAGCCGACCTTAGTATTTGGTCTTAGGTTTTGTATAAATGTAAGATCTCATTTGTGATATGTATGTAATGGTCATAGTATAGTATTATAATCTAGTATGAGCGAATATTGAAGATTATATAAGCATATCATACAGAGAATCAAGAAGACATCATTTGAAGGTTTGGAGGTGTTTATTAGAGCTTACATCAATACTAAATCTAGCATTACAAATTCACTTTGAAGGACTACATCATTCTAGGATTTAACCATCCTACTCTAGTCATTGCGACTCCCATTTGAATAGTGTGCTCTAGGAGGTTGGCCTTTCTGCATGTGCAGACCCCATTTGTATACACATACTATATGCAGTAATATCATCTGATTGTGGGCAAGGTTTCCCACCATGGTTTTCCCCCTTACAGGGTTTCCAGGTCAAAAATATTTGTGTTATGTGTTGTAGATGTTGTTTCTCTTTCTGTTTCATGCATTAAGTTTCACCGGTATTGATATTCAATGTTAATTTGTTTAACCGGCATTAAGAGTGGTTTACCAGTATTAAGTATTAAGTTGAAGTAATTTATAATTGGGTTGAAATTCATTGACAACTAATTCAGCCCCCCTCTCTTTTGTCCTTCCGGTTCCTAACATTTGCAGCTTATAAGAACTATAAAGTTTATCAGATGAATGTTAAATGTGCATTTTTGAATGGTGATCTTGAAGAGGACGTTTACATTGAATAGTTTGATGGATTTTCATTGACAGATAATAAGGATATGGTTTGCAGATTAAAGAAATCCTTATATAGATTGAAGCAAGCTAGAGCTTGGAATGCTAGATTGGATAAATATCTTTCGAAGCTTGGATACACTAAAGGTAATGCTGATAATAATTTGTACTACAAAATCAATAATGATGATATTTTGGTTATTGCAATATTTGTGGATGATATCATTTTTGGAGGTGAAGATGGATTATGTAAAGACTTTGCTAACAACATGTAGGAAGAATTTGAAATGTCTATGATTGGAGAGATAAATTTTTTTCTAGGTTTGCATATTTCACAAACAGATAAAGGTATATTCATATGTCAAACAAAATACTTGAAGAAACTTTTGAAGAAATTTGGCATGAAAAACTCCAAACCAGTACTTACTCCTATAACTACAACTGATAACTTGACATTGAAGGATGATTCGGCTCCTATAAATCCGACAAGGTACAAATCTATGATTGGAGGTTTACTGTATTTGACTCAAACAAGACTTGATATAATGATTGCAGTATGCATTGTTTGAAGATTTCAAAGCAATCGTAAAGAAAATCATGAATCAACAGTTAAAAGGATTTTCTGGTACCTACAAGGCAAAACAAATCTTGGTTTATGGTATCCTAAGAATGATAATTTTGAATTATGTGCATATACATTTTCAAATTGGGCAGGAGATGTTGCAGCAAGAACTAATTGTACTCAGTTATTATGGATCAAACAAATTTTGAAGGATATAAAGGTAAAATGCAAAGAACTAGTAATTATTTATTGTGATAATTCAAAAACAATTCATATATCAAAGAATCTGGTATTTCACTCTAAGACAAAGCATGTTTTTATTAAGTACAATTTTCTAAAAGATAATGTTGAAGAAAATGTAGTGAGATTATTTAATGTGAATACTAAAGAGAAAATTGAAGATATCTTGACAAAGCCTTTTCTTAAGGAAACATTTGAATATATCAAAGAGCAGCTTGGGATAATTTGCCCATCGACAAAGACTTAGAAGTTTAAGATTGGCATCAAACCGGTAGGGACTAAAAGAAATTTTTTTTTTGGGTTTGATGGAGGAGAGCTACTTCTCAGGGGGAGTAGTTAGCTGGATGCTATGTTATGATATTGATTCTTAACTACTTTGGCATTTGATGTCAAAGGGGGAGAGATATCTATGGAAAAGAGATTGTACTTTGGGGAGAGATGAACATTCTACTTGGAGAGATGTATTTTGGTTTTGGTTTTTGGTATTGATCTATTTTGGGAGATTATTGGCTTGTTGGTTTTTGGCATTCTGTTTTTGGCACTTAGATGTTTTTCCATCTAGTGTCGCCATCAATGCCAAAGGGGGAGATTGTTGGTATTATGGATGACTTCATCATGTGTTGCATTGGTTTTGTCATTGATGTCAACACTTACTCTTCTGGAGATCTACATTGTTGATTTGGCACTCTGGTTTTATTGTTTTGTTGTTGAACCAATAGATTGTGTTCACTGGCATGGTTAGTGGCTTATGCATACTCACTAGTATACGTTCACCGATAGGTTATATTGTTCACTGGAAATGATATTGACTTGTTGTCATCTAGAGATCATTTGGTTATGTTGAAGATATGGATTAGATGTTTGGATTTGGTGTTTTTCTTATATGTCTAATCATATTTTCCTTTACCAGTAGATAAGTCTAGGTTATGGACTGGTACAAGACATCATCTTCTAGATCTGCACATCATATTTTGGAGATGATTTATTGATTGAATAATGTGTAATTATATTAAAGTTGACATATTGTATTGTATTAAGGCATATTTTGTACTTGATTTACATGTAATATCTTTAGGGAGCCGAACTCATGTTAAGGTCTTAGGTTTTGTGTAAATAAATGTAAGATCTCATCTGAGATGGTAACGTATGAGTATATGTGTGAATATTGAAGATTTATAAACAGATCCTTGTGCGAATCACATGGACATTATCTAGAGGTTGAAGGATGGTTAGGAAGGTGTTTGTCACATCTTAAACCGAACCTGAATCCAACATTGCAGATGCTACTTTGAAGCAATACATTGATATTGGATTTAAGCATCCAACTGTAGTTAGTGTGACTCCTATGTTGTGATTGAGCAGTGAACTCTAGGTGGTTGGCCTTTCTACATGTGCAGACCCCATTTGTATACACTTACTATTAGCAGTAGTATCATCTGATTATGGGTAAGGTTTCCCACTATGGTTTTTCCCCTTACAGGGTTTCCACATCCAAATCTTCATGTCATATGTTATGGATGTTGTTTTCCTTTCTATTTCATGCATTAAGTTATACCGGTACTGTTATAATTGTTAATCTATTTTATCGACATTAGATTTGGTTAACTGGTTCTATGGTTTCAGTTGGAATAATTTGTAATTGGTTTATAATTTATTGACAACTGATTCACCCCCCCTCTTAGTTGTCCTTCCGGTTCCTAACAATGTCAACATGGGATCTAGGTTCTTGCTCAAATTATGTGACCTTTATGAGACCCCATGATGGGCCCTAATTGAGAGGAGTATGGCACTGGGCCTTATTTAGGATCGAGGTGCCCAATGGCATGGTCCTAGAAAACAAGGCTCTAAGATGGGGGGAAGACTGTCGATACAATAAATATTCAAATTTGATAGCTGGTGTGAGAAGAATCGGTACTTTAATTAGCCATCAAAATATAAAGCACCAAAGTGAGGTCTAAGTAAGGACTCAATTGTAGGTGAGTTCAAATTAGGAGACTAACAGTACTCAAGTTAAAGTACAAAGTTGCATTGAAAGACTCCTATCAAGCTATCAAAGGGGAAAGATATGCTAATCCCCTAGGGGATTTAAGATCTCACTACTCTAATTTTGAGATAAAAGGGACAACATAAGAAAGGAAAAGGAGAGAGAATACATGATTGCACTAGCCTAGTAATATTTGTATAGTATGAGTCGTGAAAAAGTAAAATACCAAATTACAAATCATAAGGGTCAATTTGCAAAGTAACTCAATTGTTAAAACATGTCCTCTTTTCATTGGAATGAAAAAATTATTGACCATGTATCAATATGCTATTTATCTTTCACCTCTTTGAATAAATTATCACATATTTGATAAGAACATCTACAAATTAATAATCTACACAATCACACAAAATAAATTCAATTGAAACAATCATACTTGACAACATAGATCCCAACAAGCTACTACAATATTCCCCTCATTAGAATGGTACAGTAAAAAGGGAAGATATTGCCAATAGAAATTTAAGCCCCAAATAACTCAAACCTTTGATTATATATATTTTTTATTAAAGAAACCATGCTCTCTTTCCATCCTTAGTGGGGATGTCCACCCATATTCACTATTACATCAACAACATCAACTCAAAAATAACAAAAAAATTATATAAAAACAACTGTCTCATCTTTGCTAACTCGAATACCAAGGATTTTAACATTCTTCGTTAGAAAAATTGAAGGCTAGGAAAATAGTAGTAGCATAAGAAATAGAAGTGGAACAAGTAAAAATCAACTTTGTCAGCTCCTTGATTCTTAGTAGTTTATGAGCAATAGCTTGGCTTTAGATTCTTTAAATTGTTTCAATAATAAGACTTAAAATTACTCATTTTTTAAGAAAATAAATATTGATTTAATGGCTTTAATCCTCAATCTAAACATAGAAGTTTATTTCTAATACATAATCAAAATAATATTATTGTGTACCACATCTACCTTACTTTGTTAATACACTATTATATTTTAAATTCCAGTATCTTATACAATTTATTCATTTCTATATATCATTATTTTACTCCTCCCATCTCTCTCTCTCTCTACAGCAGAAGCAGAATATTTCTTGGGAGAAGATTGATTTCATGGATCATCAAGAAGAAGAGTTGTACATCATTATCTACAGTAGAAGCAAAATATGTTGCAACAAGAACTAATTGTACTCAAGTATTATGGATCAAACAAATTTTGAAGGATATAAAGGTAAAATGCAAAGAAACGGTAATTATTTTGTTTGATAATTCAACAGAAATTGATATATCAAAGAATTTGTTATTTCACTCTTAGAAAAAGCATGTTTCTATTAAGTACAATTTTCTGAAAGAGAATGTTGAAGAAAATGTAGTGAGATTAGTTAATGTGAATACTAAAGAGAAAATTGCAGATATCTTTACAAAGCCTTTTCTTAAGGAAAAATCGAAATATCTCAGAGAATAGCTTGGGGTAATTTCACCACCGACAGAGACTTAGATGTTGAAGATTGACATCAAACCGATAGGGAATAATAGAAAAATACTTTTTCGGGTTTGATGGAGGAGAGATACTTCTCAGGGGGAGTAATTAGCTTGATGTTATGTTTAGATATTGATTCTTAACTACTTTAGCATTTGATGTCAAAGGGGGAGAGATATCTATGGAGAAACATTGTACTTTGGGGAGAGATGGACATTCTACTTTGAGAGATGTATTTTGGTTTTGGTTTCTGGTATTGATCTATTTTGGGAGATTGTTGGGTTGTTGGTTTTGTCATTCTGATTTTGGAACTTCAATGTTTTTCCATCTAGTGTTGTCATCAATGCCAAAAGGGGGAATTTGTGGTATTATGGATGAATTCATCATGTGTTGCATTGGTTTTGCAATTGATGTCAACACGTATCCTTGTAGAGATCTGCATTGTTGATTTGGCACTCTAGTTTTATTGGTGTGTTGTTGAATAGGCAGATTGTGTTCAGTGGCATGGTTAGTGGCTTATGCATAGTCACCAGTATATGTTCACCAGTAGGTTATATGGTTCACCGACAATGATGATGACTTGTTATCATCTAGAGATCATTTGGTTATGTCGAAGATATGGATTGGATGTTTGGATTTGGTGTTTTGCTTATTGGTCTAATCATATTTTCCTTTACCAGCAGATAGGTCTAGGTTATAGACCGGTACAAGATATCATGTTCAAGATCTGCACGACAGATTTTGGAAATGATTTATTGGTTTAATAATGTGTAATTATATTGAAGCCGACATATTGTATTGTATCAAGGCTTATTTTGTAAGTGATTTAAATGTAATATCTCTAGGGAGCTGACCTCATCTTAAGGTCTTATTTTTTATATAAATAAATGTAAGATCTCATTTGAGAGATGTAATGGTATGGTAATGTATGATTATATGTGTGAATATTGAAGAATTATAAACAGATCCTTGTGTGAATCACACGGAAATTATCTAGAGGTTAAAGGAAGGTTAGGAAGGTAGTTGTCAGAACTTAAACCGAACTTGAATCCAGCATTGTCGATGCTACTTTGAAGGAGTACATTGATATTTTGTGATTGAGTGGTGAGCTCTACGTGGTTGGCCTTTCTACATGTGCAGACCCCATTTGTATACACTTACTATCTGAAGTAATATCATTTGATTGCGGGTAACGTTTCCCACTCTAGTTTTTCCCCTTATTGGGTTTCCACATCAAAATCTCTGTGTCATATGTTGGTGATATTGTTTTCCTTTCTATTTCATGCATGAAGTTATATCGGTACAATTATAACTGCTAATCTGTATTACCGACATTAGATTTGGTTTACCGGTTCTATGGTTTAAGTTGGAATAATTTACAATTGGGCTATAATTTATTGACAATTGATTCACCCCCCCCCTCTTAGTTGTCCTTCTGGTTCCTAACAATGTCAACATGAGATCTAGGTTCTTTCTAAAATTATGTGACTTTTATGAGGCCCCATGATGGGCCCTAGTTGAGAGGAGCATGGCACTGGGCCTAATTTAGGACCAAGGTGCCCAATGGCATGGTCCTAGAAAACAAGGCTCCAAGATTGGGCGGAGACTATTGATACAATATATATTCAAGTTTGATAGGTAGTGTGAGAAGAATTAGTACTTTAATTAGGCCTCAAAATCTAAAGCACCAAAGTGAGGTCTAAGTGAGGACACAATTATAGGGGAGTTCAATTTAGGATTCTACACTTAGCCCACACTTTAGTGGGAGTATGAGACTAACAATACTCAAGTTAAAGTACAAAGTTGCATTGAAAGACCCCTATCAAGATATCAAAGGGGAAAGATACACTAAGCCCCTAGGGCATCTAAGATCTGACTACTCTAATATCGAGATAAAAGGGACAACATAAGAAAGGTAAAGGAGAGAGAATACATGACTGCACTAACCTAGTAAGATTTGCATAGTATGAGTCATGAAAAAGTAAAATACCAAATTACAAATCATATGGATCAATTTGCAAAGTAACTCAAGTGTTAAAACATGTCCTCTTTTCATTGGAATGAAATTTTTTTTGACCATGTATCAACATGCTATTTATCTTTCGCCTCTTTGAATAAATTATCACAAATTTGATAAGAACATCTACAAATTAATAATCTACACACTCACACAAAATAAATTCAATTGAGGCAATCATACTTGACAACATAGATCCCAATAAGATACGACAACATTCCCCTCATTAGAATGGTAGACTAAAAAGGGAGGATATTGCGAATAGAAATTTAAGCGCCAAAGAACTCAAGCCTTTGACTATATATTTTTTTTATTAAATAAACCATCCTCTCTTTCCATCCTTAGTGGGGATGTCCTCCCATATTCACTACTACATCAACAACATCAATTCAAAACCAACGAAAAAATAATATAAAAACAACTTTCTCATCTTTGCTAACTTGAATGCCAAGTATTTTAATATTCTTCGTTAGAAAAATTGAAGGCTAGGTAAATAGTTGCAGCTGAGGAAATAGAAGTGGAAAAAGTAAAAATCAATTGTGTCAGCTCCTTGATTCTTAGTAGTCTATTAGCAATAGCTCGGCTTTAGATTCTTTAAATTGTTTGAATAATAAGACTTAAAATTACTCATTTTTTAAGAAAATAAATATTGATTTAATAGCTTTAATCCTCAATCTAAACATACAAGTTTATTTCTAATACATAATCAAAATAATATTATTGTGTACCACATCTACCTTACTTTGTTAATACATTGTTATATTTTAAATTTCAGTATCTTATACAATTTAGTCATTTCTATATATCTTTATTTTTCTCCTCCCATCTCTCTATCCATATATATCTATATCTCTCTCAATTTCTCTCTACTTCTTCCTCTCTCTATATCTCTCAATTCAAGTCATAAAAAAATGTAAATTTATAAAGATATATGATTCTTTAGAAAATATTATAAACTAGCATAAAAGAATTGATATGTCTAAGTAGCATTTATACATCTCTAGTGCATTATATATCCCACCTAGACATGTTGTCATGATCAATATTGTGGATTTCATTAAATTAAATTGAAATATTTTGCAATATTATTTTTATCTTTCATATTTTATGTTTTTAAGAAGTAGTAATGATTTAGAAAAATTGCGTCATGTTACAGAATCCGTTAGGTCAACAACAATGTTATAGTCTTGTTATCCGTGAATCTTGTAGACTTCCAAAACAAAAATAAAAATCTTTACTTCCAAGTCAAATAGGCACCTCGAGAAGGATATCTCTCAGCATACTCTATATAGATTAAATTAAACTTTAAGGTATATATGCTAGTTACTTCCAGTTATGTTATTGCTAAATGACACTCAACAACAGTCCAAGAACCAATTGCGGCAAGTTGCCTTTCAGTTATGTTGTACTCTTTTATCATTTTATTTTTTATCTTCAGTTTTTTTACTTCCAGCTATCTGCAAGACATATTCTATTATTTATGTTGTCTTCGGTTATTTTTTAACTCTAGTTATCTGAAAGATGGTCCTGTATGACATATTTTATTATATTATCTTGTTTTCAGTTAATATTTGCTTTACGATTTCTTGCTCTTTAAGAAAACTATGACAGCTCTCTTCTGTAATCTCTGCCTCTTCTTTCATAGATTCTTCTATGGTGTCCCTGTGGGATTTTTCATTTTGCTTAGAAGTCTCTTGTTTCTTTGATGAGCTCTCTTCTGTTGTTTCTGCAACCTCAACAGAGTCTTTTCTACACATAAAGAATTACCTGAGGCTATAGAAAAATAAATACTCACCACAACAACTAATAATGACATTTTTGAAATGAAAGTAGCAACAAAATCTAGAGAGGAACAAATATTCTCAAGGTATTATATTCCTTACCCTATAGAGAATATGGGGAGGAGTTTGCAAGAATTTCAATGGAGTTTCAGTGCGAATGGAAGATAAAAGGTAAATCTCTTCTACACTTTTGGAAGTTCTATTGAGTGGATTTTTTATTTTCCTTAGAAGTCTCTTTGTTCAGCTCTCTTCTGTTCAATTTCTTACCCTCTTGAGAATGTTTTTCCTATGGAGTTTTTGTTTTTGCAAGCTCAACAGAGTCTTTTATGCCTGAGGGTATAGAAAAAGAAATGCTGGAGGCACTGTTAACCAAAGCAACAAAAAATGACATTTTTGAGTCCATTCCTGAGTCAAAGATATCCTAGATATGAGTCTATAGGCCAGTCTCAGAAAGAGGGGGCACAATTTTAAGGGATTTAGCGTGCTCCATGATGAGGAAAATAAGTCCCTCATGGAGAACAGGGTTGTTAGGGTTCTCTAAATGTTTTTCTTGGCTAGTTTCAAGGGAGGAGGCTAGATAGAAGGGAACAAAGACGATTTTACCATGCCTAAAATGATTTAAGATAGTGAAATGGTAAGAAAAGATGCTGGCATACCTGCCATCGAGAGAAATATACCTCATTATAAAGTTGGCCATGTCAGCCCAGGGGGGCTGAGATCTTTTCTATTGTAGTCGCCATCGGCCATCTTGGTGACTCTAGAGTGCTGCTTGTCTTTGTCAAGGAAAATCAACAAGTCCTCCTCCCTGGTTTTCCTATCCCTATAAAATCTTCTGCCATTCGTAGCCAGACGAGTGACCTTCACCACCAAAGTTTCATCAATATGATAAACGACGCCATAAGCCCTAAGAATCCCTTTTTTCCATCCATTGACAAAGGCCTTTATAAGCAGAGGAGAAGGGTCGTGAATTCGGTCCAAGTAGGGGATGAGTCCCCCATCAACAAATTCCTTCCACACATGTTTGTTCTTCTTCCATTTCTTGCAAGTAGAGGGCTCTTGTCTGTTCTTATCCCCTCCAATTATGATCCTGGTCGCCGAATAGCAGAAAATGGGGCTCACCAAAGAAGGCACTGACGAGTCACAGAAAATGGGCCAGACCTAGAAAATTTCCAAATAGTAACAAAAAGGCCACACAATAAGGCAAGAAATCTAGTCGTCGAGGGGGTTTCTACACCTTTTATTAGGGAAAACAAAAAAAAACCATTTTCCCATCAACTCAGTCAAGTCATGATGAGAGATCATTGATAAACACAGTAATCATCATGTGTCAGCTCGCACATATTTTTGGGGAAAGTATCCTTGCTACTCCACCAATTGGTTGCCACGTATCCCATCGCAAGATTGGCCAGTAGATCTGCCCGCTTGTTGCCTTCCTAGCATATGTGCGAGATTAGGCTGGGTGTCATCCTGCTAGGGTTCGTGCATTGACTCAGACAATTGATAGTGCTTAGCGAGTCAGACTCCAGCCAGACTTTAGTAAAACCTTCTCTTTTATCCATGCGTAACCCAATGTGGGGAGTTTTGGATTCTTCATATTGGTTGGAGTGGGTGCCTAGGGTGAGCGCAACTACAGAAACCAACATACCAGATTGATTCCACCGCAGAAAATAGCATAAACCAACAAACCAGAATGGGTGTAAGTATGAGATGTTATATAAGTGTCACATGAGAGATAAATTAAGGATGAAAAATGACAAAGAAACAAATTACACTTATGGGCTTCCTTAGATGCTTAATATCTATTGTAGATAATGCATAATTCATAGAATTATAAATGGAAGATATGGTATAAAGACCAAGGCAATTAGGATTAAATGTTTCTTTGGTACTATTTCTCTTGTTTATATTATGGTGATCCTCATAGAGTGCCAATAACCTACTAGGAAAGAATGATTAAGAAAACTTGATTATATCTATTATTAAGAGAATTTTACTAAGATTGAGATGTTTAAGATGATTAATGAGATTCTCATTAAGCATCTCAAGCTATTGAAAAAAACAAACTTTTTTCTTATGTAGATTATCATTAATAAGTCCTTGAACGGAAATTTGCAAAGACATTATTTCTAGGTCCAAAGAAATGATGTCATACATGATTATATAAGGTACAATAGAAGACATATAAATTATCTTTTGATATGCACATTATGTATACAAGAGTTGTGTGTTCCAATAATAATAATACTTGTTTAAAAAATTAAGAAGTTTTTTTTTTAATTTTTTTATTTGAATCCTCATTTTGACCATTAGATTAAAGGTTGTAAGGTGAAGAAAATCAATGTTGAATGTACAATTTATCAAGGAAATAATTTAAATGTTTATTCTAAAATATAAAACCATATCTAAAAATAAAAGTGGAAGGGATTATAAAATAAGAAATGTGTTATTGAGAAGAAATCTACATATCGATTCAACAATCATGAATCAAAGTGGAAGAGGCTCAATAATTTTTCTAAAATAATTGATAGTAGAAATAATCCAACTATGAATTTGAGAATAATGTAGTGAAATTTTACCTTTTGTATTCAATAACCACATGGAAAATTATGAACGAGAAATGTAATCATGGAGTTCCTATTTAGGAGCTTGGATAATATTTCCATGTTACAAAGGTTAAGAGAATTTATTGACAAATCAAAATGAACATTTTCTAAAACTCGCCAATATTTTCCCATGTAAATAAGTTTCTAGACTAAAGATCCACCACCAAAATGATTCACAGGCACCTAAATGGACCTCTTGAAATGCAGATTGTATTTCAGCTTTAGTTAGGCAATTGCGAAGACACTTGATGAACAATCAGTGGAGGAACTAAAAGTGGGATGACATGATTTCTCAAACTTCCATTAAGGAGGAATGAAAAATTATCAATCATGTTCTTAATATTTGGAGTGTATGGTGCACCAAAAAACCCTACAACATTTTAAAAATACTCATCCCACTCTACTAAACCTAGAGGGTAATTATCAACTTACTTAAATAAACTAATCTCTGAAGAAGTATGAGCTGAACAAGTATCAAAACATGTCTCAAAAAACTTTGTGGATAATTGAAGCATATATAACTATTCTATCTATAACTATTCTAATTTAATCACCACAAATATATTTTTATTTTTATGTTTTCCATTCAATTTTTTTATCATAGTCAACGTTCCTAATTAAGAAGAAGAATAGTTCAAATTTCCCAAATATCAACAATTTAATACTACATTACTATATTCATATGTACCATTATCTAACATCCCACATATATATAGAGACAAATGTCATTCTCTTAATAATATTATAATTCATGGGTTGGACTTGAAGCTATTTAAAAATAATGAATGTAGAATATGTATTCATCATAGAAAATTAATTGGTAATAATCATTCTATTATACTTGTCCTTGCTCGTTTATTTCCAAAGTAAATGCAATGGAACATGTGTGAATGCTTTTACTAACTAATAGTTATAATTTTATATTATTTTATCTATTTTGATTATCTACATTTTGCGTGTAGAACATAAATGAAGATGTTCAAATATTATCATCATATTAATAATTTTAATAAATAAAAAACCATGATCTTTAATATTTTGATAAGTAATTGCTCAAATGTTTCGTTTTAATTAAAATAATACCCTTAAGCTCACTCACAAATTGTCTAAAGCAAGCTTGACACAAAATAATGAACAAAGTAAAATTGGTGAAAAGGGATAAAAACATAATTTGAATTCCTATGTAATGAGAATTTTATGAATAACTTTCTTTCACCTTAAACAATCATCATCCTCATACATTCGAATCTACAATTGAGATGGATCATGTCATCATACTGAACAAAAGTGAAAAGAATATATGCTAGCGAAACATTTGTTAGTCAAACATTCTCTTCAACAACTGTGAAATCCATGCACATAAATTTTTAGTTTGCCCATAAATTGTGATGAAACCAATAATAAGAAAGAATATTCAAGATAAATATAATTATGGTTCAAGGCAAATGTCTCTCTTTTAAATAAAATAGAATATACAATTTATTGTGGGATCACCAAATATTTATTTGTGGAATGCTTAGATCTTCCAACATCATCTATGGAGTGCTTAGATATTTAGGTAGCAAGAAGTCCAACATATTGATATAAGAGATATTAGATGATCTAACCATTTGACCCTTTCCCATTTGAAAGAACCGATCAACACCAATTTTAAGAAGAGAATATGTAATTGTCATGTTGACATTGATGTTGTTGAGTTGTCTTACTATCAAGGGGGGAGTGTTGTCATTTGTTCTCAACCTACAATTTGCATTGAGTTCTGAAATATGTTTGGGTAAAATATGAGGAGATAGTCATTATTGATTGCAATCACTTTGGAGTTTGGATAAAATATGAGGTGATAGTCATTATTAATTGCAATCAGTTTGGAGTTTGGGTAAAATATGAGGAGATAGTCAATATTGATTGCAATCACTTTGGAGTTTGGAAATCCACCTTTCTTGTTGTTTGATGTTTATATTTATTGTGATGTTTTAATGGTCACAAGTTGTTGATTGGTAGCATGATGATGATGGTTAGGATAAACGCTCCTATTTAGACTAATGTTATTTCCAAAATGTTTAAAGTATGAGGAGATGTGATATGAATAAAAGAGTATTTATGAGGAGATATTCAGACTTAGAAATGATTTTTATGCTATGTGGACATGGCACTAGACTTTTAGGTTATTAGTGTTGTAGTTGATGTGGATATTGATAGTTATTTGTTGATAGTCTGGCTATATATGAAGTGAATTTGGCTAGAATAGAAAATACAATGCATTTATCCATATTGATGTTTTAGGTGCTATGACTTGGATGACATGATTGTAAGATTTCTCTGTTGTGGTGTTGTGGAAGAGGTTTTATTAATGTTCTATTTTTGGGATTGTGTTCCCTGGTATTCTAGCAATATACTGATCTTTTTATTTGTTTCTGTCACACCAACATGCATAGATGTGATAGCGAGATAAAATAAATAATCATTTAAACAACTACAAACAATGGAGAGGTTATTTTGTAGAATTTATTGGAGCTTCAGGGGGATAGGAGTTATTCTAAGCCTACTCAAAGGAAGTTTGTGGAACCTTTGTTTAAACCTCATATGAAAGAGTGAATAATTTCATTTAATTTAGCATTGTTGTGAATCTAGAAACCAAAAAATTAGTTCAATAATAGAGACAAAATAACACCTTTGAAAAGATATAGAAATTAAAAGTCAAGGATATTGACTTCTTAATCGAATATCTAAATTCAATTTTAATATTTTAATATTAAAATATTTCTCCTCTACTTTGTTCATATTTCTACTCTCACGTTCTCCATAGTTTTCTTCTTTTTTTTTTATATTTTAACTACTTGAGATTTTTTTTAAAATGGATAATTAACACAAAAAAATAATAGTGAGCATAAAGACATTCACATTTCAACATTTGTTGTTCGAGAACGAAACTGAACACACATACACATATTTTATGATCAGTAAGAATATTTTTGGATGACCACTAACAAAATAACAACTTCAAATAGAAAATCACTAGGATTGATATTCCAATTAAAGAATAGGCTAGAAGTACGCTTCAATTCCCAATAAAAATAATTTAGTTTTAAGAGTCAAATGAAAAAAATGTATATTCTATTATAAGCTGATTCATTTTTTAACTCCTAAAGAAATAAATAACAAATTTAATTTGATTTAATTAAAATTCCCTTTATTCTATTTGTTTCCTCGTTCAGAGTGTCCAATATTCGCATTTTGGTTTTCATTCCCAATCACATAAAACATATGGAAAAGTACCCCCAAAAGTCTCTTTCACTAACGAGGATGTTATGGATTGTAAATTCTATCCTTTTCTATTAAAATTTTGTGTGTAAGATATAAACATATCTAAAAATTCATTAGGGGAACTCCGAATACAATAACCAATAGGAAGTACGAGATAGCTATCCATCCAAAAAAATGGCATGGTATGGCATGACCATACCTATGCTCATACATCAAATAGACATAAAATAACTAAGATGACATGGCATTAGGAAACAAACATTAGTAAAAAGTGGCAAGTTATAATCACCATTAGACAAACTTTGAATGAATGAAATAAAAAGCATAGAAGGAAACCATTTGAGGACTAATCTATGTGAGAAAAGTAATGGGAGGGTGGGAAAATAATCAATAATGACTTGAGTGGGAAAGGGATACAAAAGAAAACACTACACCATAAATAGAAAATGAAAACTAAGGATAACATGTCACAATAAAATGAGAGAACTAGAGGTGGACTGAACAATATGTCATGTTTGCATTTGTTGGCCTAAGTAGGATGACAAAGTGGGCTGAAGGGAAATACAAAAGGTAGAAAAATAAGAATCATTTTTGTATAAAATCAAGAGAATTTCCATTTTTTTTGTTGGTTCATAACTTGTATATAAATTAATAGAATTGGAGGGTTTAATAAGGTTCAAAGGTGCAAAATATAATTATTTAATAACTTCTCTGATCTCAATTACACTCGAGAGCATTCAATTCAGGTGAAAGAGAAACCAAGCATTAAACCTGAATTGGAGAATAAGTGAATTCAAGTTCATGAATTCAAGATGGCATTCATGATCAACCTTTTATGAACGTTCTTAAAGACATCTTAAAATATTGCATGAGGATGCAAACAAGCATCATTAAGGTTAATTCCAAAACTGAGATTTGACCTAAGGAAAATCCGTATCCACAATCTTTTTCCTATCTTTATATGAATAGGAAATAGACTCAAGAGTTGCAATTAGAGATTTAGATAGAGTTGATAATGACAAATAGGTCAACATTTGATAGAGCAAAATTTAAAGGATGACGGTAAATCTCTAATACCCGATCTTAAATATTCAAATCAAACTTCTAGGAATAGGTTTTGACTCTCTTCTTTTGTCCATATCTCAGTTGGTAGCTCTATGGAATATCTATACTAGTTTTCTTTTGTTATTTAGCCTCAATTATCCCTTATTTTATTCTAATTTCACAATTACAAATCCACTTTCAATTATAAAGAGAGTAACAAACATTAACCAATTAATCTAATTAGAATTTTATCCCTTTTCATTCTTCGATGGTGGCTATCTAATCTATTGGATTCACCACTCTTTCAATGTTTTGGCTACTTTGTGTTGTTAGTGGTTTTATATTATTTTAATTGGTTAAACTCTAATTCCAAATTACCCCATTACATTTTGGGAAACCCAAAGTATTCCTTCATCTTATTTCTGATTTATTGTCTTAGATCTAATATGTATGTGCTTTAACATTAATATTTGAAATCACGTATCATATTTTCAATTGAGTTACAAAAATTTACAAGTTAAATTTACAAAAACCCTAATAATTTATTCTAAAATTGACTTGTGGGTTGTATTGTATTTTATTTGTACTTTCAAATTTGATTTTTATGATATGTTATGTTCATATTTAAAGGAATCTAGTGTCTAAATTCATAATTCAAATTGTTTAATTTATTTGTTAATCAAGCAGTTTTACAGAGAATATGTTTGTTTAAGCATAGGTTTCAATATTTGCATAAAATTTTATTCTGTGCATGAGGTTTATTAGCCTTAGTCCTAGATACAATATTTCAATGAGAAGAAGTTATAAACTTAATTCACTCCAAGGTTTAAACACTAGGGATATGGACCCTCGATTGGATAATTTATTCCATGTGAATGCTGATGTTTCCTCTAATCCAAAAAATGACATCACTTATCCCCAATTTCCTCATACTTCTCATGGTGTGGATAAATAACTAACTAGGGTTACTATTGACCAATTGGTAAAGATTGACAATGAATTTGAGAATCATCAACAAAGGATGGGTCAACAATACCTCAATTGGGAGGAAATCCCATTAATTGAAGGATTAAAAATAATTATGCAAAATGATAAGATAGGTGTGCATTTTATGTGTATACTTTTTTATATGGCTGATACTAATACTATGCCAATGAAAAGTTATGCCAAAGTAATTGGTTACTCTTAACCCACTAGTCAATTTAACCATTCCATTCCTATGCATGCATCCTTGCCTAGTGTGCCTACATTTACATCTTGTATCATGAGTACTTCCACACAAATTATTAATCCTACACATGTTAGTCATGCGGACAATCATATTAATTAATATTCTTATTTATTTCACAATCATCTACCATACCAACATACCACAATATTCAACATCCTTACTTTCAAACTTCATTTAAAAAAATCTTACTCTTCCATCAATACAATATGTATAATATCAGTCCATCCACCAAAGAAAACATCAATAACTTAGCCCAAATTGATAAATTATTACAATACCAATTGGATTCCATAACTCAATCCAAATTCAATGTTGTGACATTTGATGTAGCGAGCCCATTCTTCAATAAAATTATATATACACTTCCTCCTGAGAATATGGAGGTTCCTCAATTAGAGTTGTACAATAGAAAAGGTGATCCCTTGATTCATGAGAAGACATTACAAAATTTATGTGGTAATTTTTCTCATGACCAAAGACTTATTGCTAAATTTTTTTCTAGATCCTATAGAGATAAAGCCTTGCAACAATATTGTTCTTTGTCTCCTTATTTTATTTGTAATCTGGTCAAAATTACGAATTGTGGTTGTGAGATTTTGCCAAGATCAAGGGCACAATGAAAAGTATTAAAATAGAGACAAAAGAATGACAAGAACAAACTGTATTCTCATCAATATGAAAATGATCAACTGGATTCACCAATACAATGAATATAGGCCTGCTTATATAGGCAAGGCCATATGGATGTATGAGCACACAATCATGACATGTGGCTCAATGAGAAACAAGGGTAGGTAAGAAATACTGGGGATAGGTAGGAGAAATAATATAATATTCCACAAGAGGTGGATGACCCACCGAATGTGGAGTGTAACAGCAAAATAAGACCACAAAAGGTGGAATTTCTCCTACAAGCTCTATCCCTATGTACACACTTCCCTAAGTGTCTCAAATCAAAACTACAAAAAGATGCATTATCCTAAGTTAACTTAAGTAAAGTGTAATAATATCCATAATGAATATTTATTTATACCAACACCCCCCTTAAGTGCAACTTAGGGGAATGAAAACTCAAGTCAACAATGCAAGATGGGTCTCGGCTACTAGGCCATGATAAGTACCCATGCACAATATGCAAATGCAAGCAAAACTATGCAAAGAAATCTCTCACAAATGGAGAAAGGGAGAAAACCCAATGGGAAAAAACTCCCCCCCAAAATCATGACCACAAAAGGTGGAATTTCTCCTACAAGCTCTATCCCTATGTGCACACTTCCCTAAGTGTCTCAAATTCAAACTACGAAGAGATGCATTATCCTAAGTTAACTTAAGTAAAGTGTAATAATATCCATAATGAATATTTATTTACACCAAGAGTGGCTTAAGATATTAAATCCACTAACTAGCCAAATTAACACACATACATTGAAAGAGATTTAAACCTAATAAATCTAAGCTTAATCCTTATAGGAAAGAGACTACGATTTTGATTTGATTCAATTGGTTAATTATGATTACACCTTATTCTTCAGATGTATTGTATTGGTAATGAAATTAGGAGAAAATAATGAAGTATTGAAGCAATCTGACATAGACAAGATGCTACAAATATTCCACTAAGCCAAAAACTTGGATCTAGGCAAAAGAAGTTATGCCCAATCTATTCCCAAAAGTTTGGTCTAATTTATTACACCTAGGTAAAATAGATTCACACTAGTCCTTCAAATTTTCCACTATCAAAATTGAACATGTTCATCACTATTGACACTATCATATTTCCCAAGTACAAGTTCATACTTATTTCCTACACACATAAAGAAAGGGAAATATATTTGGAATAGAGGTTTTCCTTATGTCAAACCCCAATTTTAGAATTAACCATGAAATTTAATAGATGATTGTAATGAAATACTGAAGTAAAGTACTTTCTATTAGAGGAGAGGAAAAACTCAACTTTGCGGCTCCCAAAGATCACCTGCATGCAAACTTGTCACACAAGGAGAGAAGCAAAAAAGATATGGAGGCTAGAATTCAGAGATCTAGAAAAGATGTGGCATATTGATTGTGCAACAAGATTTCAATTCAATAAAAGGATAATCAAAACCCTAAGGGTGAAAACCCTAAAGAATTATAAGATTCCTAAGTTTAGCTTAAGCATAGAGTATAATAGACTAATAATTAAATAAATAATTATTAGATAATAAATAAAACTCTAACACTCCACCTTAAGATGAACTTAGGGAGTAGCTAAAAAATAACTAAGGACTAAAATACATTTAAACAAAAATTGCATGAAAGCAATAATGGGTCTCCACAACTAGGCCTGATGAGGTACCTAAGTACAAAAGAGTCTCTGTAAGATGGAGAAATAGAGTAAACCACATGGGAAAAAAAAAACTCTACTGCAAAAATAGATGAAGACTAGTGAAGGTTTGAAGAAGCCTCCAAACAAGAGAATGTCCTAGAAAACAAGAACAAAGGAGGATCATGAACAAACCCACTGAAGCATGAAGAAGCTGCAAATACTGTCAAAGAGTAACTACTGATCTGAAGAGCCTCCACTGAAATAGAACATGACTAGGTAGAGAAAACTGTAATCTGCATGAATTCCCTCAAATGACACTACTTGAATCAGATGGCAAACAAACGCAAACAACTAAACTCAAAGATACAGATGGAATAAAACACCAAAGCTTGAAGAGTTGATCAATCGAACCAAGGAAGCATTAGAACAATATGAGAAACCCCCCATAATACTAACAAGGGAGAGAGACAGGTACACTGAAAAGAACAACCAACAAGAACTACGTGATGAAGAACTAGGAACATCAAAGGTGCAGAGAAAAAGTACATAGTATCATGAAAGGAACACTCACTTGACACACATCATGAAGCTAGTATCATGGAAGGAACACTGACATAACAAAGGTAGATGGAAAGAAAAGGCAAAAATCCACCCCCATGCCACTTTATAATGTAGTGCATGTACAATAAGGCACAAGATATACAAGATCCCAAGTATACAATGGATAGTGGCATTTTATCTTAGTGCATTTGTAAAAAAGAACTTACAAAATGATGTACAATAATCAAAGGAGATAGAACACTAGAAATAAGGAAAGATCAACCAAAGACAAGACATCCTACTCAAAAAGAGATATCCTGGGACCTGAAACATCCAAGATATTCACCAGAGTGCTGAAAAGAAAAGAAAAATAAATAAAATGTATTTGGAGAAGAATTTGGAAATAAAACTCATATTATTGGAAAGTTCACAGAACAAGATTTCCAACGATATTTTTTTTTTGAAAAATGGAGTTTGGATGCTTAAGTTATGTTTCTCAGAGTGCAAAAATGAATTTTTGTCTTTGACAGAAAAATAAACCATCAAAAAAGAAAAATAAAAAATTCAAACCTCTCGATTAGGATAGAGCTCAGAAAGATATTTGCGACGATATAAGATTTGTCGAAAAACACCTTCATGAGCCTAACATAAGGCCAAAAAAATGAAGGTGCTCTAGATAGGCCTAGAAGGGGCGTGAAGGCTGCCTACACAATGCTGACATCTGACTGCTACTACTAGTATAAATTTGATGGCTGTATGGCCATCATCACCAAAAAACCAATCTTCCTAGAAAAACTCATAGGAGAAGAATCTGTGGCCTACAAAAAAAATCCCAATCACCGAAAAAATAAGGGAGGGGTCAGAAATAGGTCAGTTGCTCCTAGGCTGCCCAACAGTGGTGCAAGGGCGGCAACTAGGTTAAGAAGTGGTTGTGGCTAGGTGGAGCAGGCAGCCATAGACATGAGGCAGTGGCCAACGACCGGGCTGGTGATGGCAGTGGCTGTGAGCCAACAAAGCGCGGTGGCCATTGAGGTGACAGTGCTCTGGGCGATAGACAAGCGATGACTTCTCCAGGTGGCGAGGCTGCTTTGGTGGCTGGCAGTAGTGGTGGGTAGGGAATTGGTGATATGCAGTTGTCAGCAGGTGGCTCTCAGCAAGTAGCTCCTAGGGTAGCAGTTACTGTGACCACCACGGTGATCGGAAGGGTGGGGTCAACGTTGTAAAGAGCGTCAGGTGGTGACCGTCTAGGAGACCATTGGTAACCACCAACATGGCCCTGATGGTTCATATTAACACCATTAGCCTCAGCAAGCGTTAAACTGCACCTAAATAATTTTTTCTCGATCTGTGTGCCTTGAGGCGTAGGGCTTGGGGCCTAATATTGTTTTTGCCTCCAGAACACCTGTCACCAAAATATATGGAATTTTATATGAAAATTCATAGAATCGGCCTCCGAAATCCAACCGTAAGGTCTTTTTGGTACCAAAATACACCCAAAAAATCTGCTAACCCTACAAAAGGAAAAAAAGCAACTGCACAAACCCTCGAATACACATATCTAAAGAACAAGGATAAAAATCTCTGATGAAGAGAACAGGGGAATACATATTTGGATCTATGATACTGTATTGGAGTTGACAAAAAATCAATTATATAGCTCCCAAAAAGTAGCTGCATACAAACCTATCACAGAAGGAACGAAGGAAAAAAGCTACAGAGACCAAAATTCAAAGATCCAAAAAAAAGGAGTCATATTGATTGTCGAACAAGAATGTAATTCAATAATTACAATTCTTATGATAAATATAAAGAGAGAACCCTTATTAAAGGATACTCAAAACCCTAAAAGTGAAAACTCTAAATAATTATAAGATTGTTAAGTTTAGCTTAAGCGTAGAGTATAATAGACTAATAATTAAATAAATAATAATTAGATAATTAAAGATAACTCTAATAGTTTCCTTTTGAGGCAAAGACTAAATCTAAAATGTAATATTGAAAACCATAATGTTTACTTTGATGAATTTATGTATGTCTTTACAAAAAGCAATTAGGGTTATATTTAGGATATCTTCATAAAACATTGATCATTAATGCCACCTTCAATACTTGATGAATGATTGGTTGCTCACTCCTTTTAATTTTTTAGAGTGCAGGAAGATAAATTGATCGATTATATTGTTAGGTTTAAAATGAGAGGTGTAGATCTCCTTTTATACTTTTCAATGTAAAAATCAAATTATTTTTTTGGAGTATGTCTGTTGGTACTATGGATGACTTTGTCATGTGTTGCATTGGTTTTGTCATTGATGTCAACACTTATCCTTTTGGAGGTCTACATTGTTTATTTCCACTCTATTTTTCTTGGTTTATTATTGAACCAACACATTGGGTTCACCGACATGGTTAGTGGCTTATGCACAATCATCGACATATGTTCACCGACTGGTTATATGGTTCAGCAACAGTGATGATGACATGTTATCGTGTGGAGATCATTTGGTTATGTCAAAGACATGGATTGGATGTTTGGATTTGGTCTTTTGCTTATTGGTCTAATCATATTTGCCTTTACCAATAGATAGGTCTAGGTTATGGACCAGTACAAGATATTATGTTCCAGATCAGCACAACGCGTTTTGGAAATGGTTTATTGATTGAATAATGTGTAATTATATTGAATCCAACATATTGTATTGTATGAAGCCTTATTTTGTTATTGATTTAAATGTAATATCTTTATGGAGACAAACTCATATTAATGTCTTAGGTTTTGTATAAATAAATGTAAGATCTAATTTTAGAGATGTAATGATATGGTAACGTATGAGTATATGTACAAATATTGAAGATCATATAAACAGATCCTTGTGCGAATCATGCAGACATTATCTAGAGGTTGAAAGAAGGTTATGAAGGTGTTTGTCAGAGCTTAAACTGGTATTGAATCTCTATGTCATATATTATGGGTGTTGTTTTCCTTTATATTTAATGCATTAATTTATACCGATACTGTTATAACTGTTAATCTGTTTTACCGGTATTAAATTTGGTTTACTGACTCTATGGTTTAAGTTGGAATAATTTACATTTGGGTTATAATTTATTGACAACTGATTTACCCCCCCTCTCAGTTGTCCTTCAGGTTCCTAACAATTGGTATCAGAGCCGAATCCTCTTTTTGCAGAAGCCTAACATCTTGAGGAGATCCTATGGAAGCAAATATTTTCAGGAAGGACAATCCTAAACTTGATGGAACTAATTATGGTATATGGAAGATCAAAATGGAAACACATCTGAACTGCATAGGAAGAGATATATGGGATGTTATAAACAATGGTTGTGTTGGTCCTACTCCGAATATCCCTCATCCACCGACATTGGCTAAAGACAAAGAACAATTGCAAAGGAACAGAAACACTTCTGACCGCATTATCAGATAAACAAATCATGGGATTATCAGACCGATCTACTACAAAAGCTATTTGGGATAAACTAGAAACATTAAATGAAGGAGATACCACTATCAAAATTGCAAAACTGGAATGTTACTAGGTCAGGTATGAAAATTTAAAAATGGAAGAAGATGAAAGAATTTATCCATTTATGGAAAGAGTTAATAAAATTGTTTTAGGAATACAATGTTGTGCAGGATCTTTAAGTCAAGATAAAATTGTTTCTAAAGTTTTAAGAGCCTTGCCACCGGCTTACAGAATGAAAGTTACTTCTATTAATGAGTTCAGAACAATACCTAATACATCAGTATCTAGATATACCTTGGTTAGAAAACTTTCAACATTTGAGCTTGAAGAATTTGGTCCTGTTGTGATTGTCAAACTTGATTTTTCTTTCAATGAATCATCATCATCATCATCTAAAAAATCTGATTGGAAAGCACTTTATGCAAAAGAACTTGAGGATATTAGAAGGAAAAATGAGGAACTTGAAGCACTATGTGCAAGGAAGATGCGTAAAGGTCTAGTAGGAAGTAAGTATAGTGTTTGGGTGTCTTGATAGACATGCAAGACTAAGAGAGGAAGCAAAGAGAACATATAAGCCTTACCCTTAATACCAGAGATACTGTTTTAAGAAAAATAGAGATAAGTTCTTGTTACTATGCAGATGAAGGTGTTACAGATGATTCAGATGAAGATCCAACAGATAATGGATGGGAATTTGTTGCAATAAAAGAAGATCAACCGACACCTATTGTCAAACTGGTAGAGCAGGCACTAGCAACAAAAAATGAAGAAAATGATGAATGGATCAATTATAGTGGATGCTCACACCATATGGCTTGTGATAAAAGAAAATTCTAGTCATTCCGGAAATGTCATGGAGCTCTAGTAAGATTTGGAGATGATAAAGCATGTTTAATCAAAGGAAGAGACACTATTTATTTGGATTTTAAACACAATACTAACAATGTTTATTATGTTGAAGGTTTAAAGAATAATCTTTTGAGTGCTGGTCAATTAGCGGAAAAAGGGTTTTTGTTACAATTCAAGAATGGAAAATGCAAAATCATAAATAGAACTGGATTGAAGATTGCTACCAGTAATCAAACTAAAGGTAATATCTTTCATTTGAATACCAGTGATAAGACATTTTTGATTGCTCACATTTATGAAATTTGGTTATGGCATAAGATACTCTGTCATGTGAATTTTGATTGCATTGTAAATATTAGTTCAACTAAGGCAGTAAGGAATTTACCTAAGATTGTGAAACCTCATAATCTAGTATGTAAGGAATGTCAAATGGGAAAGCAAGCTAGAACAACATTTAAGAGCATTTCTGAGAAATCCAATAATATTCTTGATTTAATTCATACTAATTTGTGTGGCCCGACAAGAACAAGAAGTCTTCAAGGTGATAGATACTTTGCAAGGCAATGATAGAGAATGAAAATGGCAAGAAAATCAAATGTTTGAGATTTGATCAAGGAGGAGAATTTACATGTAGGGAATTTAATACATTCTGTGAAGTAAATGGAATCAAAAGACAATTATCGGCACCCTGAACACCTCAGTAGAATGGATTTGTGGAAAGGAAGAACAAAACCATTCTAGATGTAGCAAGAACCATGATAATGGAAGAAAATTTATTTCATGTGTATTGGGGAGAAGCAATGACTACATCGGTTTACACTTTCAATAGAGTTCACATCAAATGTGAAACTGGTGAGACCCCTTATGAACTATGGTTTGGTCATACTCCTACTCTCAAATACTTCACAATATGTGGAAGCAAATGCTATATTAGGAGAGATGAGTCTATTGGAAAATTTCATCCTAGAAGTGATGAAGGAATATTTCTTGGTTATTCATCTAGAAGCAAGGCATGCAGATGTTATAATAAAAGATTGTAGAAAATCATTGAAAGTACTAATGTGAAGATAGATGAGTATTTTAGAGGTGATTCAAGGTCCGTAGATTCTAAACCGGCAACATCAGAAAACTCAACTGTGACTGAAGAACAACAACATGTGAATAAACCCAAGTATGTAAGATTGAATCATTCAGAGAATCAGATAATTGGAAACCAAAATTAAGGTGTTATGAGAAGAGGAAGATTGGAAAATGAAGAGGTATGTTTAATTTCTCAAGTTGAACCAGCATCCATTATTGAAGCATGTCAAGATAAACAATGGAGAAAAGCAATGGAAGATGAATTAGAGCAGATTGAAAAGAACAATACATGGACATTAGTTCCCCAACCTAAAGACAAAAAGGTAATTGGAACTAAATGGGTATTTAAAAATAAATATAATGAGGATGGTGAGGTAATCAGAAATAAAGAAAGATTAGTTTGTAAATATTATTCTCGAAAAGAAGGAATTGATTATAATGAAACATTTCCACCGATAGCTAGAATTGAGCCAGTTAGAGTATTTCTTGCATTTGTTGTCAGTATTATGGATGTGTTGCATTAGTTTTGTCATTGATGTAAACACTTATCCTTTTGGAGATCTATGATTATGTTGAACCAACACATTATGTTCACTGGTAATGTCAGTGACTTATGCATAGTCACTGGTATATGCTCATCGGCAGGTTATATGGTGCATCGACATTGATGATGACTTGTTATCATCTAGAGATCACTTGATTATCTCGAAGACATGGCTTGGATACTTGGTTTTGGTGTTTTGGTTATTGGTCTAATCGGGTTGACATATTTGTTGTTATCGGCAAATAGGTCTAGGTTATGAACTAGTACACATTATCTATTCCAGATCAGCACAACACATTATGGAGATAATTTGTTATTGGTTATTCTATTGAAGCTGACATCTTGTATTGCATCAAGACTTATTTTGTAATTGATTTGAATGTAATATTCTTAGTATACTTGAAGGAACTTTTGAAGAGATAAATTTTTTTCTAGGTTTACAGATTTCACAAATAGATAAAAGAATATTCATATGTCAAACAAAATACTTAAAGTAAATTTTGAAGAAATTTGGTATGGAAAACTCCAAACCAGTAAGTACTCATATGACTACAACTGATAAATTGACATTGAACGATGATTCAGCTCCTATAAATTCGACAAGGTACAAATCTATGATTGGAGGTTTACTGTATTTGACTGAAACCAGATCTAATATAATAATTGTAGTATGTATTGTTTCAAGATTTCAAAGCAATCCAAAATAAAATCATGAATCGAAAGTTAAAAGGATTTTCTGGTACCTACAAGGCAGAACAAATCTTGGTTTATGGTATCCTAAGAATGATAATTTTGAATTATGTGCATATACATATTCAAATTGGGCAGGAGATGTAGATGACAGAAAGAGTACCATTGGTGGTGCATTATTTCTTGGTAGAAGATTGACTTCATGGATCAACAAGAAGAAGAGTTGTACATCATTATCTACAGTAGAAGCAGAATATGTTGCAGCAACAACTAATTGTACTAAGGTATTATGGATCAAAAAAAGTTTCAAGGATATAAAGGTAAAATGCAAAGAACTGTTAATTATTTATTGTGATAATTCAACAACAATTGATATATCAAAGAATCTGATATTTCACTCTAAGACAAAGCATATTTCTTTTAAGTACAATTTTCTGAAAGAGAATGTTGAAAAGAATGTAGTGAGATTAGTTAATGTGAATACTAAAGAGAAAATTGCAAATATCTTTACAAAGCATTTTCTTAAGGAAACATTAGAATATCTCAGAGAGCAGCTTGGGGTAATTTCCCCACCGACAGAGACTTAGATGTTGAAGATTGACATCAAACCGATAGGGACTAACAGAAAAATCTTTTTTCGGGTTTGATGGAGGAGATATACTTCTCAGGGGGAGTAGTTAGCTGGATGTTATGTTTTGATATCGATTCTTAACTGCTTTGGCATTTGATGTCAAAGGGGGAGAGATATCTATATAAAAACATTGTACTTTGGGGAGAGATGAACATTCTACTTGGAGAGATGTATTTTGGTTTTGGTTTTTGGTATTGATCTATTTTGGGAGATTGTTGCCTTGTTGGTTTTTGGCATTCTGTTTTTGGAACTTAGATGTTTTTCCATCCAGTGTTGCCATCAATGCCAAAGGGGGAGATTTGTGGTATTATATATGAATTCATCATGTGTTGCATTGGTTTTGTAATTGATGTCAACACTTATCCTCCAAGAGATCTGAATTGTCGATTTGCACTCTAGTTTTATTGGTTTGTTTTTGAACCGACAGATTGTGTTCAATGACATGGTTAGTGGCTTATGCATAGTCACCAGTATATGTTCACTAGTAGGTTATATGGTTCACCGACAGTGATGATGACTTGTTATCATCTGGAGATCATTTGGTTATGTCGAAGATATGGATTGGATGTTTGGATTTGGTGTTTTTCTTATTGGTCTAATCATATTTTCCTTTACCAGCAAATAGGTCTAGGTTATAGACTAGTACAAGATATCATGTTCCAGATCTGCATGACACATTTTGGATATGATTTATTGATTTAATAATATGTAATTATATTGAAGCCGACATATTGTATTCCATCAAGACTTATTTTGTAATTGATTTAAATGTAATACCTTTAGGGAGTCGACCTCATGTTAAGGTCTTAGGTTTTGTATAAATAAATGTAAGATCTCATTTGAGAGATGTAATGGTATGGTAATGTATGATTATATGTGCGAATATTGAAGATTTATAGACACATCCTTGTGTGAATCACACGAAAATTATCTAGAGGTTGAAGCAAGGTTAGGAAGGTATTTGTCAGAGCTTAAACTAAACTTGAATACAGTATTGTGGATGCTACTTTGAAGCAATACATTGATATTGGATTTAACCATCCAACTCTAGTTAGTGTGACTCATATTTTGTGATTGAGCGGTGAGCTCTAGGCGGTTGGCCTTTCGGCATGTGCAGACCCCATTTGTATACACTTACTATCTGCAGTAGTATCATCTGATTGTGGGTAACGTTTCCCACTATGGTTTTCCCCCTTAGTGGGTTTCCACCTCAAAATCTTCGTGTCATATGTTGTGGATGTTGTTTTCCTTGCTATTTCATGCATTAAGTTATACTAGTACTGTTATAACTGCTAATCTATTTTACTGACATTAGGTTTGGTTTACTGGTTCTATGGTTTAAGTTGGAATACTTTACAATTAGGTTATAATTTAATGACAATTGATTAACCCCCCCCCTCCCCTCTTAGTTGTCCTTCCGGTTCCTAAGAATGTCAACATGGGATCTAGGTTCTTGCTCAAATTATGTGACTTTTATGAGGCCCCATGATGGGCCCTAATTGGGAGGAGCATGGCACTGGGCCTGATTTAGGACCAAGGTACCCAATGGCATGGTCCTAGAAAAAAAGGCTCCAAGATTGGGAGGAGACTATCGATACAATAAATATTCAAGTTTGATAGGTGGTGTGAGAAGAATCAGTACTTTAACTAGGTCTCAAAATCTAAAGCGCCAAAGTGATATCTAAGTGAGGACACAATTGTATGTGAGTTCAATTTAGGATGCTACACTTAGCCCACACTTTAGTGGGAGTATGAGACTAACAGTACTCAAGTTAAAGTACAAAGTTGCATTGAAAGACCCCTATCAAGATATCAAAGGGGCAAGATACACTAAACCCCTAGGGGATTTAACATCTCACTACTCTAATATCGAGATAAAAGGGATAACATAAGAAAGGTAAAGGAGAGAGAATACATGATTGCACTAGCCTAGTAAGATTTGCATAGTATGAGTCATGAAAAAGTAAAATACCAAATTAGAAATCATAAGGATCAATTTGCAAAGTAACTCAAGCGTTAAAACATGTCCTATTTTCATTGGAATGAAAAAATTATTGACCATGTATCAAAATGCTATTTATCTTTCGCCTCTTTGAATAAATTATCACAGATTTGATAAGAACATCTACAAATTAATAATCTACACACTCACACAAAATAAATTCAATTTAGGGAATCATACTTGACAACATAGATCCCAAGAAGCTACTACAACATTCCCCTCATTAGAATGGTAGTGTAAAAAGGGAGGATATTGCCAATAGAAATGTAAGCCCCAAAGAACTCAAACCTTTGACTATATATTTTTTTTATTAAATAAACCATGCTCTCTTTCCATCCTTAGTGGGGATGTCCTCCCATATTCACTACTACATCAACAACATCAACTCAAAACTAACGAAAAAATAATATAAAAAACAACTTTCTCATCTTTGCTAACTTGAATGCCAAGTATTTTAATATTCTTCGCTAGAAAAATTGAAGACTGGGAAAATAGTAGCAACTGAGGAAATAGAAGTGGAAGAAGTAAAAATCAATTGTGTCAACTCCTTGATTCTTAGTAGTCTATTAGCAATAGCCCGGCTTTAGATTCTTTAAATTGTTTGAATAATAAGACTTAAAATTACTCATTTTTTAAGAAAATAATTAAAGATTTAATAGCTTTAATCCTCAATCTAAACATACAAGTTTATTTCTAATACATAATCAAAATAATATTATTGTGTACCACGTCTACCTTACTTTGTTAATACATTGTTATATTTTAAATTTCAGTATCTTATACAATTTATTCATTTCTATATATCTTTATTTTTCTCCTCCCATCTCTCTATCCATATATATCTATATCTCTCTCAATCTCTCTCTATATCTCTCCTATTCTACTATTTTCAGTGTTCTCAAGTTTAGAGTTTGAATAGCTCTTGTATGTTCATTAACTATAATAAGAGAGCCTATTTGAGTCTAAAGTTCTCTTTGTTACTAATTTTACAAGTTGTGGAAGGATATATTGTACAACACAATGAGAGCATAATGATTTTAAATCTACCAAAGACGTTTCAAATAATGGTTTATAAATGTTTGTATGACTATCACAATGAATGAATAATGATAATCCATAGATTCAATTCAAGTCATAAAAAAATGTAGATTTATAAAGATATATGATTCTTTAGAAAATATTATAAACTAGCATAAAAGAATTGATATGTCTAAGTAGCATTTATACATCTCTGGTGCATTATATATCCCACCTAAACATGTTAATCCATTAGGTCAACAACAATGTTGTAGTCTTGTTTATCTCTCTAATTGAATGCTAACCCTAACCTAACCCTAAAGTTAACTCTAACCATAGAAATAGACCTTACCTACAACCTCGACCTTAATCTAACCCTAATATGAACCCTAACCCTTATTGAATTATTATCCTAATTTAATACTAACCCTCACAATCACCATGCCTTATCCTAACCATAACCCTAATTAAACCTTAACTTTGACCTTAAAATCAAGCTTTCCTATATAATGATGCAATAATATTATAATATAATTTATTTTAATAAAAAGATACTATATAATATTATAATAATTCTAACCCTAACTTATGTTAACCCTAAGCATAATTGTATCCCTAACAATAAAGTCAACCTTAACACTGGACCCTAACCCTAATCATAATCCTAACCATAATTGTAAACCCTAACCTGAACCATAATCCTAAACCAAAACCAAACCCTAACCTTGATCCTAACCCTAACCATGATATACACCCTAACCCTAATCATAACCCTAACCATGATGTAAACCTTAACCTTCACCATAATACTAACCTTAACTCTGATCCAAAACATAACCATAAATCAAATCCTAATCCTAACCATACCCCCAATTATAATTCTAACACTAACCCTAACTGTAATTATGCTTACCCTAACCCTACCTTTGATGTAAACCCTATACATAATTGTAACCCTAACACTAAACCCTAACCCTTACCATAATCCCAAACCAAAACCAAAGGTTAACATTGATGCTAACCCTAACCCTAACCATGATATAAGCCCTAACCATTGTCATAACCCTAACCCAAACCATGATGTAAACCTTATCGTCGACCATAACACTAACCTTAACACTAACACTAACCATAACCATAATACTTGCCATTAAATAAAGTTTAATATATCTTAGAGTTTAGTATTCACTTTGATCTTGCAACAAATATATATTATTAAAAATAGTCTAAATAGATATATAAAATTTCATAGATCTCCACATAATAATATTATAATATGATTTATTTTAATAAAAATATACTATATAATAATATAATGATTTATTTTATGTTTTCCATGTTGTGCTGCGCGACGAGAGATATCTTTCTCGAGGCGCCTATTTTTAATCAATTTTACATCCTAAATATAGATTAAATTAAAATTTAAGGTATATATGCTAGTTACTTCCAGTTATGTTATTGCTAAATGACACTCATCAGCAGAACCAATTGCGGCAACTTGCCTTCCAGTTATGTTGTAGTCTTTTGTCAATTTATTTTTTATCTTCAGTTTTTTAACTTCCAGCTATCTGCAAGACATATTCTATTATTTATCTTGTCTTCGGTTATTTTTTAACTCTAGTTATCTGAAAGACGGTTCTGTATGACATATTTTATTATTTATCTTGTTTTCAGTTAATATTTGCTTTACGATTTCTTGCTCTTTAAGAAAACTATGACAGCCCTCTTCTGTAATCTCTGCCTCTTCTTTCATAGATTCTTCTATGGTGTCCCTGTGGGATTTTTCATTTTGCTTAGAAGTCTCTTGTTTCTTTGATGAGCTCTCTTCTGTTGTTTCTACAACCTCAACAGAGTCTTTCCTACACATAAAGACATTTCTGAAATCAAAGTAGCAACAAAATCTAGAGATGAACAAATATTCTCAAGGTATTATATTCCTTATCCTATAGAGAATACATGTTCATCTCCTGATTCTGTTTCTGCAATCTGAAGACGGGGAGGAGTTTGCAAGAATTTCAATGGAGTTTCAGTGTGAATGGAAGATGAAAGGTAAATCTCTTCTACAGTTTGGAAGTTCTATTGAGTGGATTTTTTATTTTCCTTAGAAGTCTCTTTTTTCAGCTCTCTTCTGTTGAATTTCTTACCCTCTTGAGAATGTTTTCCCTTTGGAGTTTTTGTTTCTGCAACCTCAACAGAGTCTTTTCTACACAAAAAGAAATGCTGGAGGCATTGTTAATTAGAGCAACAAAAACTCGAGAGGAACAAAATTCTCAAGTTATTATATTCCTTACCCTCTATTGAATCTTGTTCCTGTCCTGTTTCTGTTTCTGCAATCTGAAGACGGAGAGGAGTTTGCAGACAGTTTCAATGGAATGATATTGGTGATTGGAATGTTGGAATTCTTGCAGGAAGATCTAAGAACTCCACATATGATGTTGGACTTCTTGTTGGCGGAAGATCTCAGCATTCAAAAGCAAGACAAATGACAGTATATCTACCTTGAATATAATTTCTTGTTACTGGTTTTCTTGTTTTGAGTGTTACTGGTTTTCTTGTTTTGAGTGTTACTTGTTTTCTTTAAATTTCTTGTTACTGGTTTTCTTGTTTCTTTGTAAGCATGGTTAACACTGTCATTTTTGGGGTTCCTTCCTCTGCAAGCGACTTGAAAAGGTCATCTAGTCTCGCATGTAATTATACCTTATTTTAAATTGAAGATATTGGGAGTTGACATGGTCATCTAGTCTCGCATGTAATTATACCTAATTTTAATTTTACCTTAGGGATGTAACTAAATATTGTCGATTCTAATTTTTAGGACTTTAAAAATGATTCAAATGAAAATAGACGAGATGCATTTGTTCATTTGATTCATGAAACTGAATAATTCTAGTCTATTCTTTAATCCAAATATCAATGCTGCTCATTTTCTATGTCCAAAAATGTTCTTACTCGTCATAAAATCTCTCTATTTACTAAAAAGAAATGGTAAATGCAGAAGAAGAGGTTTTCAAGCTAATAATTTGGAATGGAATTCAATGCAATGCAGTTCCACCGTAATTATTTCTTGGCAATAATTAAAGAAAACAAGAAATTATGTCTTGAATTGTAATTATTTGTGTTTGTTTGTAAAATATTGGAAAGTTGAGTTCGTTGGGGAACATGCAGTTTGATGATGTAATCTCTTCTTAAATTTCAATAAAGATTTATCCTTTATTTGTTAGGAAAACAAACTAGCAGTCTTAAAATACTAACAATAAAATTAGTTCAAACTAAAGCTAAAAAGAGAAGCAGGATTAAGGTTGCATGTTTCCAGAAAAGCAATTTTGTAATTTGGTTTTGTGAGCAATTCAACCAGATTACGATAGATCTTCCTTCTGTATCTTTTTGATAAGGGTAAATTGGTTTTACAAGGATCCGAAACTTAAAGTTTTGCAACAGTCAATCAATAGTCAATCCGACAAGAAACAGCAACAAAACAGAGGATCAACCCTGAACAAAAACAGAGACAAAAAACACAGACAAAATATTCCTTCTATATATTGGAAATATACTCCTTAACTCATTTTTTCGAGTCATTGCCCACAATATTCCTCTTATCCGATGAGTTGGACCTAGTCATTCGAAGCTGAAAAGTGTTACATTTTACATCAACTTTAGGTTTAAAGCCTTCAAAATTGTTATCCAATTAGGAGATCTATTATTTGAACATGCAAATTGATTCATGCATGTATGATTCAGATTTATTTTCACCATTGGCATGTTTCTAAAACTCTTAGTACAAATGGAAAATGTTTTGAGAAATATAATTATAGAGTTAGGTATAATATAAATCAACTTCCTATTTTTTCGAATTAATTATCCACTGAGGTACATTTTGCATTGAATAAGGACATTTATGATGTGTTACAAGGATACCACCACAACAAAGGTACTCTTTACAAATGTTGTGATCATAGCCTAGCCCAAAATGTTTTAACATGAAAGTTCACAATTTTTCAATCATATTCCTCTTACATCACATATGTGAAGGTAATTTGAGTGAAAAATCTATTATCAAAGTAGTTAATAGCTAGTTATCCTATGAAGCCTTATGTAAATGTGGACTTCTTGCATAACGAAACTCTTGAGAACTTTTCAAAGAGATTGTATAGAAATTTTTGACTTTTTTTTTTGTATTCAAAGTATTTAGAAGTTTTATATTTTCAAATAGAATAAAAAATATATTTAAATGTGTTACTAAGTTATCATTACTGATTTATCAATATGTTAAATTAGTAACCTATTTCTATATTTGTGGAATTCATTGGTTTATGGAAATGACTCATTGGACTTAAGAAACACAATCATACCCTAGTAACTTGGTTTAAATGTGATAAGATAAATTTATTCCTTGTATGTTGAGATTTGTTATCCTTCTTTCATTATTGCATATCCAAACTTATTTTGTGCTAAAACCCTCTTTGTAATAATTACTAGGTTCTCGTTATTCAATTTCTTTTAGAATTTTTTTATCTCCTTTTGTAATTCTTTTATCTCCTTTTATAATTTTTTTATTGAAATGACACATTGGACTTACGAAACACAATCATACCCTAGTAACTTGGTTTAAATGTGATGAGATAAATTTATTCCTTGTATGTTGAGATTTGTTATCCTTCTTTCATTATTGCATATCCAAACTTATTTTGTGCTAAAACCCTCTTTGTAATAATTTTCAAATAAAAGGTGTAAAAACTTTATTGAAGATCAGACACAAAAATTACAAGGAGGACCAGAGCCCCAAGGCCCCCGAAAAAAGAGCCCTAGGCCCAAACCAAGCTCAGCCAACATCATAACTCGCCATGTCCTCAGCAAGAATCTTTCGCAAGACTTGACAATAATCTGGGGAGAGATGCTCCCATCCTTCAAGCTTCCAATCACTATCATGTTCTGAGGCTCACATAGCCAAACAATCTGCCGCTCTATTCCATTCACGGGGAATGTAGATGAAAGACACCTACTCCATTAAAGAACCAATCTGAAGGATTTGATGCACAATCCCTGCCATCTGCCAATAATTTGTGAATCTGATTCAAAGATAACCTTCCTACAACCCAACTTCAAGGCTCGCTCTAGGACATAGAGAATAGCAAGACCCTCCATATAATTATTGGATTTCCTCCCTTTATGCACCGAAAAGAGGAAGACCACCTCTCCCATATAGTTCCAACCTATCCCACCCACCCCTACTGGGCCTGGGTTACCCCTGGAGGAGCCATCGGTGTTAATCTTAATAATCTCATCCTGAGGGGGGCTCCACTTTCCAACCCTTTGGACCTTCTTCATAGCACATCTACATCTTCTGACACACGCGGAGGCAGGAGACAACTCATGCTAGCCCAACCTGCTCACAATGTCTGCCTCATCTCTATTCAAAGGAAGATTAACCACACACTTAGCTTCCACTGTCTCCCGAATCATAACCATGGTTCTATTCCATACTTGCTACTCTAACAGTCTGGCCTCATGAAAGATCCTTCTCTTCCTCTTAAGCCAAATCTGCCAGAGTATGAAGATGGGCCCAATGTACTAGACCATCTGAAGGAAGGAGGATAGGATAGGAGGTCTGCCCAAACTGCTCCAAAATTCCACCAGAGAACCAACATGAACACATGGACACTTCCACACCCCCCACTAGTAGTGCCAAATAAGCATAGAGAAGGGACATCTGAAGAACAAATGTGAGGAGTCTTCTTCCCCGTTACCACACAAAGCACAAATAGAAGGCCTCAAGAATCCCCTCTTGTGAATATTATCCCAAGTTAGGCATCTATTCAAAGCCAGAGTCCAAGCGAAGCAATTGCACTTTAGCCAAGAGAAACTATTCCAAGTCTGTTTCCACCAGTTCACCTCTCTACCCTCCAAACTTCGGTTCAAAAGTACCTGGTAATCACTAGCAATAGTAGAGATGCCCTTAGGATTCGAAGACCAGGCAAGTCCATCCCTACCCTTGATAGCACTACAGTGTCTACTCACCAGAATGCCTTGCAGCTCAACACACTCTTCCTCCATCCCAACAATCGGCCACTCACAAGAAACCTTCCACCTCTCCATCTCCAACTGCTCACACCGGTAACATCCCATATATCTCTTCCTATGTAGTTCAGATGTGTCTCCATTCTGATCTTCCATATACCATAATTAGTTCCATCAAGATTAGGATTGTCCTTCCTAAAAATATTTGCTGCCATAGGATCTCCTCAAGATGTTAAGCTTCTACAAAAAGAGGATTTGGCTCTGATACCAATTGTTAGGAACCTGAAGGACAACTGAGAGGGGGGGTGAATCAATTGTTAATAAACTATAACCCAAATGTAAATTATTCCAACTTAAACCATAGAGTCGGTAAACCAAATTTAATACCGGTAAAATAGATTAACAGTTATAACAGTATCGGTATAACTTAATGCATTAAATAGAAAGGAAAACAACATCCATAATATATGATAGAGATTTAATACCAGTTTAAGCTCTGACAAACACCTTCATTACCTTCTTTCAACCTCTAGATAATGTCTGCATGATTCGCACAAGGATCTATTTATATGATCTTCAATATTTGTACATATACTCATATGTTACCATATCATTACATCTCTAAAATTAGATCTTACATTTATTTATACAAAACCTAAGACCTTAATATGAGGTCGTCTCCCTAAAGATATTACATTTAAATCAATAACAAAATAAGCCTTGATACAATACAATATGTTGGCTTCAATATAATAACACATTATTCAATCAATAAACCATTTCCAAAATGCGTTGTGCTGATCTGGAACATAATATCTTGTACTGGTCCATAACCTAAACCTATCTATTGGTAAAGGCAAATATGATTAGACCAATAAGAAAAACACCAAATCCAAACATCCAATCCATGTCTTCGACATAACCAAATGATCTCCAGATGATAATAGGTCATCATCACTGTTGCTGAACCATATAACCGGTCGGTGAACATATGTCGGTGATTGTGCATAAGCCACTAACCATGTCGGTGAACCCAATGTGTTGGTTCAATAATAAACCAAGAAAAACAGAGTGCCAAATCAACAATGTAGACCTCCAAAAGGATAAGTGTTGACATGAATGACAAAACCAATGCAACACATGACAAAGTCATCCATAGTACCAACAGACATACTCCAAAAAAATAATTTTATTTTAACATTGAAAAGTATAAAAGGAGATCTACACCTCTCATTTTAAACCTAACAATCTAACCGATCAATTTATCATCCTACACTCTAAAAAATTAAAAGGAGTGAGCAACCAATCATTCATCAAGTATTGAAGGTGGCATTCATGATCAATGTTTTATGAAGATATCCTAAATATAACTCTAATTGCTTTTTGTAAAGACATACACAACTTCATCAAAGTAAATATTATGGTTTTCAATATTACATTTTAGATTTAGTCTTTGCCTCAAAAGGAAACTGTAAGAGTTATCTTTAATTATCTAATAATTATTTATTTAATTATTAACCTATTATACTCTACGCTTAAGCTAAACTTAACAATCTTATAATTATTTAGAGTTTTCACTTTTAGCGTTCTGAGTATCCTTTAATAAGGGTTCTCTCTTTATATTTATCATAAGAATTGTAATTATTGAATTACATTCTTGTTGGACAATCAATATGACTCCTTTTTTTGGATCTCTGAATTTTGGCCTCCATAGATTTTTTGCTTTGTTCCTTCTGTGATAGGTTTGTATGCAGCTGCTTTTTGGGAGCTGTAGAATTGATTTTTCCTCAACTCCAATATAGTGTCACAGATCCAAATATGCATTCCCCTGTTCTCTTCATCAAAGATTTTTAGCCTTGTTCTCCAGATCTGTGTATTTGAGGGTTTGTGCAGATGCTTTTTTTCCATTTATAGGATATTGAAGTAATGTTGTCTAATAAAAATAGAATATTAACTCTATGCGAGATGGGCAATTCAAAGAGTTACATGAATTTTTTTTCTAATAGATAAAGGTGGATGTTATATTTATGATATAAATGAGAATAAATTAATATTTTGAGTTATAGGTGCCATTTCTCTTATTTACAAACTCCAAACATGTGCTACCTTATGAAATTTAGAAAACCTTTGTTCAAGACTTGCCTCAATGTGGCTAGTCTACTAGATTAATCTCCTTCAAACAATATATGGATATTTATATCAATATCAAATCGGGAAAAGATACATATTTGAAATTGTTGACTCATGATAGAGTGTGAAAATCATCTATATTAATATAAGCATATCCTTAAACTATTACAATCATCAAGGTATTTTAGGATATATTGATCATAATGGTACTAACAAAATTGAATTTGTTAGATGTGGCATATAACTAAGTCTAACAATGATAGTTGTGGTGGAAATTAACTTGTATAACCATGCATAAAGTAATAACTATGAGAAAAAAATATGAAAAATGATACTTCCCCATGGTATGTTGGAGAGAAGAAGTGGAGGTGGGTGCATGAGGGTTTAACTATCTAATGGAGATTATAAAGATAACGTAAACCTAGATGGAGTTGGGTCTAGGGTATTTATGAAGCCTTGTACATGGCTTTCAAAGAGTTCTAAGTCATGGTTTTAGTGGGATATTGGTTGTTGTCTTGTGTCTTTTTTTCTATTTCCAGGCGTTTCAATATAGCCTATAGTTTGGGTGTTCTTCTCCACTTTGTGCATGTTATTGTGTCCCTTGGTATGTGGGTATTTTATAGGACTTGTGGTGTATCTATGCTCGCTATGTTGGTTGGTAATTCTAGCCTCAATAATTGCTTTAGTGGATTTGTCTTTCTAGATTCAGTGTCTATTGATGTTGGGGTTTCTTTCCCCTATTTCATTTTTGTCCCTGTGTTGGATCCTCTCTCAATTTTTTGACCTATTTATTTCTCTAAGGAGGCTTCATTTTAGTTCCCCCCTCTCAAACTAAGTGTTTCTTGGGGTTTCTTTATAGGCCTCTTGCTCTTTACTTTGTGAGTGGTTTACTTTGTGAGTGGTCATTGCTTTTGGTATTGTTTTCTCTTGTTAGGTTGTTTGCCTTGGTTTGGAGCGAGAGCCTTGTCAATTATATATTATTGTGGATCCCCTTAGGGTTCCCTTCCTTGCTTCCACTAGGCATGGGATGATGAGTTTATTAGCTAACACTATGATCTTCCAAGTGTTAGCTAGATAGGAGTTTTGGGCTTTTTTTATCTCCAATTTGGCTTCTGCTTCCTTTTGTTATGAGTTTTCTTCTATAGGTTCTTTAGAGGTAGCTACTACTAAAGGTTATGGCTCAAAGATCAAGGTATATAGTGAAATCCATCATTTGTTTAAGAGGAAATATTGGAAACTTCTTAGTACAAATATCTTTGAATTCTCGAAGGATTAGATGATCTTCAATAATAGGAGTTGGTCTTTGTTTTTTCTTAAGATAAACTAGTTTTATAGGGAGACGAAACCCAAATCCAACACAAAATAAAGCAACAAAGTCTAACCAACCGCTAACAAGATACAAAAATAGGGAAACACCCCAAAACAAAAAACTATAACAAACATACCTACAATAGGAAACAACAGTAAAAGTATAAGAAATATCTCTCATAAGCTCAACATTTTTTTTGATAGATTTTTCATTATTCTTCTAAAGTTCTTCCATAATAAACCTCAACCTACTAGTCACCTGATGTTTGCTCCTAGTCCTGGTATAGAGTGTCATGGATGCATGCACCTCCTGGTTCATCCTAGTCACATTGGTATCAAGGGACATTTCAGCTCTAGTCACCTACTCCTTCTCTAAATAAATCTCCTCATTGATTCTCTTAAGGCCTTCAACACTATTGTGCATGGGTTCCTTACTGACCTCCACCAAACCCTTAAGTTTTCTCTTCAATTTTTGAATCTCTTTCTCCATCCTGTCAATTTTTACCTCATGCCTAGTCTTCATAATCTTGATGTCTTTCACAATCTGCTAGGAGAGCTTCAAAAGTTCCTCAGTATTATCTAATGCAAGAGGGTCAGTGAAAGTAAGGAGTTGATCTTTGTTACCACTCTCTATATTCACCAAATAGATTTTCCTTCCCTTTCTTAATACTCTCTGAGGTTGCATAGTTGAGATAATTCTCACCACTAATGTTTTGTAGTTCCTTGGAGAACCACTAGTCTCCTATGGTTCTCTAAAAATTCCATTTTATTATTGTAGTAATCTATACTGGCTTGCTGGACTCAAAACCAATTCCCTCCTAAGATGAGGTCAAATGATCTGAACTGTGATATCCCTAGGTTCACCTTAGCTTTTTATAATTCGTAGGTCAATTTAAACTCAATGTAGACAGACTTTGATCTTTTGTGTCTTAACTAGACCCAAACTAATGTAGGAGTATCCCTCGTTCTTGGGAATTTTGCAACAACCAAAAGTATCTCCTTTTTATATTGGTTTTTTGTTTTGCACTTTCAACATTTACTTATATATTTTTCTTGCAATGGCTCACCAGATCTTGTGGAGCTGTATTTTTGTTGAGGACATGATCATATTCCTTATTCCTAACTGCTAAGGGTTTAGATCATTTTTTCGGCAATTTATCGATTCCATATTTTTTGACAGTTTTCGAACATGAGAACCATTTTGACCTATTTACATTGGTGAATCTATTGGATCCATTCACTACCTTGCAAAGCCTTCAAAATTGGCTCCTATGTTCCTTGATGTATGGCCAACCTTCCCTTTTATCAGCACTTCATCCTTTGGATTTTCTGGAGCAATCTCTTTGGTGGAGGCCAACCTATTGGTTTTACATGTTTCATCTTGTTCTTTATAATTTGATCCTTTTTGGGCTGACTAGATCCCCTTGAATCATATAAATCATTGTAATTGAGCATTATAGTTCAACCAAAGAAGTTAGAAGATAGATCTTAATATTTAGAGGTCTGAAATTGACCGATTCTGTAATTGAGCATGTATATAGAAGGTCAGTGAGCAAAATGTTGTAACCTATATGTTACCAGTTATCTATAATTAGTTTTCATGATCTAATATATCTAGTTTTGCATAGCCTCCATCATAGCCTTGTATTTCCATTGTGTTTACTCTTGTTGCTTGGTTCGGATTGATCACTTTGAGGTCCCTACTATCCCGTGATGATACCAAGTGGTATCAGAGAGATTTTATTCTCTAGATTACATCGTCTTGACAATTTTATTGTAGGGTGGCAGATTGTGAATCTGAACTGTAACTGCAGGTACTGGCATGAAGATGGCACAAAGATAAAGCAGGAATGGTGGAGCATATGGGAATGCAAACCCTGTTGTGATAAAAATGTTGTGAGGAATTGCAATGCAGTTGGAAGCTGTTGAGACAGCCTGAAGAAGAGACCAAAATATTGAAGATGTTAGTGAAGATGAGGAAGAAGAAGCACTGATAGAACAAGTAGCAAATCCACCTGCAATCAATCTATATGAAGAGAGTTTTCTGAGGGTTTTTAGTAGGGAAAGCACTAAACAAAATTTTACCCCACCGAACTATGATGGAAAATTTGATTCAGATAAATTGATGGATTGGCTCTCTAAAATGGATAATTATTTTGATTTCAGGAACACCACAGAAGAAAGAAAGGTGAAATATTCCTATACCTGGTTGAGAGGTCATGCATATCTTTGGGGGGAAAATTTGAAAATTGATACATAAAGGAGAGGTAAAGAGAATCAAATCATGGGAGCGGATGGTTGCCAAGTTAAAATCAAAATTTGTGCTAGTTTATTATCAAGTGAACTTGTTCTAGAAGTTGTAAAACTTGAAGCAGAAGGAATCTAGTGTGAAAGAGTATACCGAAGCATTCTACAAGCTGAATATCAGGTCCAAACATGTCAATGATGAGGTTGGAAAAGTTGCAAGATATCTTAATGGATTATGAATGTCTATACAAGATGAACTCAGATTGATCAAGTGACCAAGTGTTGACAAATCTTATCAATATGACCTATAAGCAGAAGTGAAGCTGAGCAAAAGACATGAGTAGAGACAATGAGGTAGAGGTGGAAGTTTTTCTAAAGGAAGAATTCAAGGAGGAAGAGGATATGATTGAGGAAGATGAACCTATATAGATCAGAAAAAGGACAAGGAAGTAAGCAAATATGCTCGTTCATACCGGAAGGATGATAGAAATTTCTACCAAAGAAGAGAACCTAATGGCTACCAGAATTAGGGTTTTATAAAAGAGGATATAAGACAATACATTAGGAGTTAACTTCGTTGCGGCATTTTTTCATGAGGGGTATCCCCAATTTAGAATGTGAGAGGTGATATCTCTCTTCAAGAATATTTAATTCTCGGGGCTACACATGTCTATGGGAAGTCGGCCTAATTGGTAAATTACCTGGGTAAACTTATATAAATACATCTTATCAATTCATTTTAGAACCAAGACACCATCCCTATTATTGATGAATTCATGAGACACACATTATCAAGCATATTCATTTTTTGAAGGCTGCATTTTCATCATTGAAGCATTATGGAGAAAAGTTACATCAATATTCATGTAAGAATGTGTGTGTAATTAGGGTTTTTCACATTCATGTGTTTGTCATACCATTAAATTCAACATTGGTGATTAAATTCAAAGAGCACTATACCATCATGAACAATTGCATATTTAAGGTATCTACATTTAATATTAATTTTAGTATTTGTATTATTTTAGTCATGGATAAATCCAAAACTAGAATTTTACTTAAGGAAAACCGCTCTCCCCAACATCTTTCCTTTTATTTATATGTAAAGGAAATAGGTGTGGAATTGTACTTGGGAAATTCCACAAGGTCAACAGTCATGAACAAGTTAGATTTCAATGACAAAAAATTTAAAGGACCAAGGTGGATTTGTGCTACTTGGTCCTGAAAAATAAGGCCAAACTTCTAAGGACAAGTTAGAAACATCTTATTATTCCTAGATCCAACTTTGTGGCTCCATGTGACAATTGTAGTTTACTAATATGTCATAATACTTAAATAATCCTTTGTTTACCTACTTTTACAATTGCATTACAATTAATCTTAGAAAGAGGAAGATACAACTCACACACACAATTGATAAATATAATTAGTATTCTTATCCCTTTTCCTAATCAAATTATGACTATATTTATTAGATCTACCCCCTTATTTTAATGTATGGTTAATTTGGCTAGGTAGTTGTTTTATTTGTTGAAACACTTATTCCAAATTCACACCATTATAATACATATATTTTTTTTTATTAATTCCTTGCTTGAATGGTTTGGATGATAAGGTTTAAATTAGTCATTATTAAGAATGATTACAAATAGTCTAGATGGTCTAACAAACAATTAAAACTGAAGATTAAACTCATTGTTGATAACAAATATAAGATTTATGTTTACTCTATCTAACTTGTTTTGTTAATAAACTATTATATTTTGTGTAATTTAGAAATTTTCATCAAATTCATCCATTTCTATCTCTCCATCTCTAAACCTATTTATAGTTTTCTTCCTATCTCTCCCACTCTACCTTCCTCTGTTTATCTTTCTCTATCCTTGAATATCATTTTCTAGATCTCCTATCCTCTTTATCTCTCTCCCTCTATCATTCTATCCTTATCACTCTTTATCTATATCTTACTCTCTCTACCTTTCCTTTGTGATTTTAGAGTTTATATAATATTTGTATAAACTTCATCAAAAAATAAAAAATCCCACATGAATCTATAAAAAATCTATGATAGTGAGATATAAGTTATATAATGATGTAAATGCATAACAAAATGATAATTCAATAGTTTTGTATATATTCATATCTTGTGATGTAGATGATTCCTAGGAATTTGAAAATTTGTAATCAAATCCTTTTAAATATAGAGAAAATTATCAAAACAAAATAGATAACAACAAAATAAATGAACTTCATACTCTAGGAAACCACTATTTTGATTTCATTATTCGGCAAATTGAAAATTATATCTAAAAAATAATAACCCTATAATTCCTACAATTCTTTATTATTCAATCACTAACTCTAAGAATCAATTTTTAAGAGAATGATCAACCCCATAAATTTATTCTTACAAGGCATGCTAGCACACAATATTTCAAACAAAAACAATGAAATCCTAAATTCACTCATTTGAAGACTCAAAAAGTAGGAGCATTTTAGGAAATAGAAGTGGAAGAACTTAAAAATCAACTAACATTCAACCCCTTGATTCTTAGGATCCCATTTGCATCATTCTTCCCTTCTTTTAAAATTTGAATGTCTTAGTTGAAAAATTAATACACCTTAACAACTAAAACACTAAAAATCTCAACAAGCTAACTATTACATTTTTTGGCAATGTAGGATTACCTTTTCTCTCAAGATTCTATTTCAGAAATCATTCATAGTAGAGTTTAGAATACATGATAGAACCATTCTTTTAAGTTAGAATACCAAGCCATGGTGTTCCCTTCCACTAGGATAAAAATCTCTATAAATTATCACATCTTTTCTTTTTTTTGCTTCCAACCACCTATTGGAATAGAGATCTTCCTCCTTTCTCAGTTATTCTTCTTCCTCTTTTCTCAAATCCTTGAAGGCATAGGAATTATCCTCCATTGAAAACCTTTATTTCTTTTTTACACCATTTGTATCACCTACACATAAATCATTTAAATTAGAAATAAAGTTAAAGAGATAAGAATATCCCATAGGTGCTTCCTCCTCTTTTGTGTTCTTCCACTTAGACAAGTTTTCCATTTGATATTTTGCGAGGTGGTCTTTTCTTGTCTAGTTAAATATTACATTATTCAGAAGATTCCATTTTTACACTGTCCTTTACATTATTGACCATGTATCAACATTCTATTTATCTTTCACCTCTTCAAAGAAGTCATCACAAATTTGATAAGCACATCTCCAAATTAATAATATACACACCCATTTAAAATGACTTCAACTAAGGCAACCACACTTGACAACATAAATCCCAAAAAACTACTACAACATTTCCCTCATTACAATGGTATAGGAAAAAGTGAAGATATTGATAATAGAAACTTAAACCCAAAAGAACTACAACATTTCCATCCCCTCTTCTGGTCTCTTTATTTGAATGAAAAAATTATTCAGTGTATCAACATGGACTTTATCTTTCACCTCTTCCTTGTTCTCTCTCCACCTTTGTCAAGTTTAGAGTTTGAATAGGTCTTGTGTGTGAATTAAGGAAGCCTATTTAAGGCTATAAGTTCTCTTTGTTAGTGATTTTATAGGTTGTAGAAAGACATATTGTGTAGCACAATGAGAGCATAATGGTTTTAAAGATACCAAAGATGTTTCAAATAATAATTTATAAAGGTTTCTATGGCTAACACATTGAAATAACAATGATAAACAAGACCATAAGAGACCTTATGTAGTTTATGATAATGCATAGATTCAATTCAAGTCATAAAAAAAATGTTGATTTATAAAAATATACAACTGTTAAGAGAATATTATAAAGTAGCATAAAAAGATCGATATGTCTAGATAACATTTATACATATTTGATACAGTATATAGGCCACCTAAATATGTTTCCATGACCAATATTGTGAAATAAAAAGTATTGATTTGAGCACCATCGCACTACATTAGATTGAAATATTTTGCATTATTATTTTTATCTTTAATATTCTAATTTTTAAATAAGTAGCAGCAATTTATAAAAATTATGTCATATGGTGGACATTAGGGATATAATTAACACTAGGTTTGCAAGGAACACTAGGGTTTTAGTATCTCTTTGTTTGTGATCACTACTTTTGAAAGTGATAGTTTGAAAGGATGATACGTGAATGTCTTTAAAATTTATATCATTCTTTTATGTGCTCTACATAATGGATTTTGGCCTATATAGCACCGATTGTTGACTGGAATATTTGGATGGAGTGTTGAGTTCTTTCTAAGATGACTTGGGATATTTATGCTAAATCATTAATGGTTACACTCATGTCGAGATGTGTGCCAATTTTTTTTTGGCCTTGGTTATATCTCTCCTTAGTCTTTAATACTTTTTATTCCACTGCAAAAGTGTTTAGGGTTGACCTCCTTGGTGGATACATGTTTTATGCCTACACTTTTTGTTTGGCTAACATGGAAAAAGCTTGGTGATGCTTGTGGAGGGTATAAATGAAAGAGAGAAATAACTATTGGAAGTGTAGAGATATGTGTAATGTGTTGAAGAAGTTCTTAATGCATACGGGAGCTAGTGAGTTGTAGATAACTACATTTGAATGAGCCAAGAAGTGTTCTAGAGGCATTGAGCCAAAAATGGTGATCATTATCGGATTGAAGTGTTGTATTAGACATTTATTAGAGATCATTCCCATTGCTTTGACATATTGAACCATGCAATTTTAGGTGCCAATTATTTTTTTACACACCTAATGTAATAGATTTAATGAGCCTTAAGTTATTTGATTGAGAGGATTGGTGACTTTATTAATAGATTTTGTCACTAAAAACATTATATGAGCACTTAGGAACTCTAATCTCTTGGTTCTAGGATTGTGCTAATAATTCATGTCAAAGGTAAAAGCAAGGCCATATTATGAAGACAATTATTTTCTCTTTTGGGATTATCTTTATCTTCATCAAGAAGGAATAGACATAATAGGCATTCCTTATATTAATCAACATCACATCCAAGAATATAATCTACACCTACAATTAGTAGTTCTTCCTAACCAAATAGAATGTTATCCCATAATCCTTACACGGTTGTTCCATGGAATCAAGTCTTTGTCACCTCTAATGGAGTAATTCCTCTTGTCATTACCAATTGGGATGCCTTTTGAATAGAATCCTAAAATAGGAAACCTCATTTCATTGGTCAAAATGTTATTACACCTATAGAACACATCTAGGACTTTGCCAATACCTAGTCAAACAAGAATATTATAAAAAATAATGTGGTTATTAGAGTCCTTGGCTCCTCCTTAATAGGAAATAAATTAAAATAGTATAGAAATTTATTACTTAATTTAATTTGTAATTGTGGTGAGCTAGAGGAAAATCTTTCTATGTGGTTTAAGCAAAAAATTGACCATGTATCCTTGGTAGAATAACTCCATGCTATCAAAAGAGGTCAGAAATTCATGGATGACTTCAACTTTAGGTTCCAAATAGGTGGGATATTTTTTTTTTTATCTTTGTTTAACCATCTCCCAAACATGCATTCATGTATTATTTGAAGGCTTTGACTAGTGATGTGACAATCATGACACCGTCCATGGGGAGAACAATCTTACCAAATGTTTATGGTATTTCTATAAGGTCTAAAAATAATTTAATTAAAGTAGATTAAATATACCTCTAATGTCTTTGTTATTTGATATTGCACCCACTTTCATTATAGCAACCACATAATAGACCACTTCCACTACCCCTTCCAATGGCTAGTACTATGATATAGTATTATAATTATGACCAACTTAAAATGATTATGAATAGTTAATGATTTGTAAATAATGAAATTAACTTGAGACCATAGATAGCTTAACAATGATTTTAACATATATATATATTAAAGTTCTCACTTATCTAAATAACTACATCTAGTTCAAACACATGAAAGTCACTAGCTTTTCAACATACAATTGACAGTAAACTTCATGATACATTAAAGATTAATAAAAACTAATCCACAAAAAAATTATGCTATTAAACAAATACACAAGAGTTGGTTTTATGGTCTTCCCAAAGGAGGAATTAGGAGGTTGACCCATGACTAGTTTTCCTTATTATATTATTAATATTTTTGAGTAGATTCAAGATATATCTAGAGAATATAATATCTCTACTTATTTACATATTTTGAAGTTGAGTATTCTTCTACAAATAATTTTTGTACAACAATTTATAGCTAGAGGCTCCTACTAGCAACCTTCATAACAACTGATTTTGTTGATATAACTGGGTAAATGCACAAAGTTGGGTCCCAATCCCACGGAAGTCGCTGGGTTGGGAAAAGAGCTTGCTAGAAATGTGGTGCAAGAGAACCCTTCAAAGGGCTCCCACCATTTGTTTTTATTGTGTTATTGCTTCTTTATGAAGCCATTGTATATAAAATAAAGAGCCATGTGCTCATTGGTCCTAGTTAGGGTCCTAGTTGAGGTCTTAGGATCATAAGTCAAGATTGAGATTTTCTTGAAAATAGAGGGTATGTGTGCGTTTGAGGTGTTTAGGGGTCCTTCAAAGCATGATGGTGTCCCTATGTTAGCCCAATGTGGGTCTAGGAGTCAAGAAAAGCAACATTGAGAAAGTTGCTCAAAAGTTGCAAAAGTTGCATGACAACTTTTCCACCATGAGGTCAAAATCTTTAGGTTAGCATGGAAAACCCTAATATGGGCACACAGACTGAGGGAAGGGTAGTATAAGTAGTTTCAAACCATAAGTTAATGGTTTGGATGTCAGTTGTTGTACGGACCAAGCAAAGTGACTTGATTGTGACTGCAATTTTGTTGCCAGTCGGCACAAATGGAGTAAAGAAAGATCATTAGTGGATTGATTTGGGAGAAAAATTGTGTGAAGTGTCTTCTATCATGTAAATAATTTCATTTTGAGCATATAGATTAGGTGTTTGTTTGGCAAGTGTGGTGTGTTTGTAAATCTTTTGTAAATTGCTTCTCACTGTCCAGTTTTGGACTGGTTTGTGTCAATGGGCTCATAACTCCATTCCCCATTGTGGAATCACAATGAAACCATGGGGAATGAGAGTATAGACCCTATACTATATTTCAATATAATCAAGGCCCTTGGAAATGCAAGGAGGCCATTTAAAGATCCACTCCTAGGCGAGACTGGACAGTGCCTGACTAGGAAGGGCTAAGTTGTAGAGGTCTTGGAGAGCAAGGAATGTCAGAGGAGGAGGCACCCTTTAGAGGAGTTGTAGAGGGGTGAGTGGAGCACCATTTGTGTGAAGGAGGAGCTTCCACCAATCCAAGAAAGGTGGCAAGAGCACCAAACCTACACTATGACCCTGGCAGGCCTAAAAACCCTCTTAAAAATGCTTAAAAACCTTAAAATCCACCTAGGGCAGTGTATGGACACTTGGAGGCCTAAAACCTAAAAAATCCTTGAGTCCTTGCCAAATGAATAGCAGGTCATTTGGGAGGATTCACAAGAAAGTGCATCATTTGCAAGAGGGAGCCCTAAAGGACTGGGTAGGAGGCCTAATTGGTCACAATCCTTGTAGCCCTATTTTGTAGGCAAAACACAAAATAGTGAAATCGGTAAGGGATTGAAAGCTTGAAACCTCTTGGGGGCACATGAATGGGTGGAAAAACCATGTAATAGACCTAACCTATCTTTTCTAAGACCTAGGAAGGTGTGGAGCAAGCCAAACCCTTATTAGCCTAAGTAAGGGTTCTTGAATCTCATGAGTAGGTGAGACCTTAGGAGTAGTTTTTCAACTTGTTGGTGGGTGGATTGGGAAAGGTTAGGGGATTCCACATGCAGGGGAAGTCCTAGAGACCCTAGGGTGTGGTTAGAACACCTGGTGATCCAAGGAAAGGATCCAAGAGCATAGACTAGGCTAGTCTATCCCAAACCCCATCCCATCAGATTGGTATCAGAGCCAGGTTAAAGATTTGGTGGACTATGTATGTCTCTGTGTTCTATTGAATTAGTAGGGGACAGAACAATGGTCACTAATGCAGAGCTGGCTAGGGAGGTAGAAGAGCAGAAGGAGAAGAATAGACTCCTTGAAGAAGCTATGAGTGAGATAAGGGATAAGCTGCAGGAAGTGGTGGATCAGAGGACACAAGGACCTTGGGGTGAAGACACCAAGGATAAAGGAAAGAAAGCTGTAGACATAGATGATATTATACCTGAACTAAACCCCTTGTTCAATGAAGAACCAATTGTAAAGGCTATTAAGGCTTTGAACACCAAAGCTTTTGAAGGATTGCCATATTTTAGTGGAAGGATGGACATAGACACTGTCATGGAATGGATTGAGAGTATGGAGAACCACTTTGAGTGTGAGGGAGTGACAGAGGCTCAAAAGGTTAAGGTTGCCAAATCAAGATTAAGGGGAGCAACTTTGACATGGTGGAAGTACTTGCAAGAAGAGAGAGTTGGCATGGGAAAGCTACCTATTGCCAATTGGAAGGCCATCATGAGTAAGATCAAAGAGAACTACTTACCAGAGGATTATGAAGTCCAACTTCATAAGAAGAGATAGGGATTGAAGAAAAAAGACCTTGATGTGACCTCCTACACTGAAGAATTTCAAAAGCTTGGTCTTAGATCCAAAGTCCAAGAAGATGAATCTGTTAAGGTGGCTAGGTATCTAAGTGGCCTAAAGTGGAACATTCAAGAGGAGATAAGCCTATGGACTCCTACTAATGTTCAAAAATGTCATCAACTTGCTGTCAAGGTAGAAGAGAGGAACAAAAGGAAAGGAGACTCCAATAACAGGGGTAAAGGCAGAGGTAGAGAACAAGTGAATCACCGAGGTGGTTACCAGAGCAAGGCAAATGAGAAAAGGAACCAAGGAGAAGCCAAATTGGCTGAACATGGCAGTGAAGGCAATCTTAGAGGGGGCCATTCTAGAGGAAGAGGTGCACAACGTGGTCCAAGTAGGGGTAGAGGTACCAGCAGGGGTAACTCCTACTTTGCAACTATGAAATGTTACAACTATGGACAATTGGGACACTCGGCCTATAGATGCCCTGAGAAGCCTGCATCATCAAACAATGGAAAGAGGGTTGCTTATGCACATGAAGACTCTTCAAGCAGCAAGACACTTGAGGTGGACCATATTGAATTAGAGATTGCAGAAAATCTAATGTTCAATAGGGTCTTGATAAGACAGCCAGTCAAGAATGAGCCTAAGCATAGGAGAACATTGTTTAGGGTGAGAAGCAAGATCCTTGGTAAAGTTTGCAAGGTTATAGTTGATTCAGGGTCAACTGATAACATAATATCAGAGGAGGCAACCAAGAAGTTGAAACTCACAAGGATACCCCACACTAACCCATATAAGGTGACATGGTTGAATCATGAGCAGAGTGTGCTTGACAATGAACAGACTTGGGTAGAGTTTTCTATTGGAGGATACAAGGATAAGATCCTTTGTGATGTGTTACCCATGGATGCCTGTCACCTATTGTTAGGTACACCCTAGAAATTTGATAGGAAGGTGATCTATGATGGAGAGGAGAACTCCATTTCCTTTAAGAAGGATAGCAAGACCTTCAAGATTCAGTCTTTGACAGAGAATGAAGAGGGAAATTCAAGAATACCTAGTGTCTTATTGGCTACCGATAAAGAGCTCTTACACTTGCTACATGAGGAGGAAATAGTGAAGTGTGCCATCTTTGTGAAGCCAAAGAAGGAGGAAGAAGACAGGTTGCAGGCAGAGGTACCCAAGGAGGTGAAGCAAATGTTGCAAGAGTATAAGGACATAGTGAGTGATGGAGCACCTGCAACACTCCCACCAAGAAGGTCTATAAGCCATCAAATAGACTTTGTTCCTGGTGCATCCCTACCTAACAAAGCTACATATAAGCTCACACCTGATCAAAACAAGGAGGTGGCAAGGCAAGTGCAGGAGTTATTGGAACAAAGACTGATTAAGAAGAGAATCAGCTCATGTGCAGTCCCGGTAGTGCTAGCATCAAAGAAGGGAGGCAAGTGGAGACTTTGCACCAACTCAAGGGCAATCAATAGGATCACCATAAGGTATAGATTTCCTATTCCTAGAATAGAGGATTTGATGGACTGTTTAGGAGGTGCTATGTATTTCACTAAGTTGGACCTTAAAAGTGGTTATCACCAGATTAGAATTAAGGAGGGTGATGAGTGGAAGACTGCTTTCAAGACCACAGAAGGGTTATATGAATGGCTTGTGATGCCATTTGGACTCACCAATGCCCCAAGCAGCTTCATGAGGTTGATGAATGAGGTGTTGAAGGACTTCATAGGCAAGTTTGTGGTGGTGTACCTAGATGACATTCTCATCTATAGCAGAACCAAAGAGGAGCATCTTGAGCATTTGAGGTTAGTCTTAGAGAGGTTGCATGAAGAGAAGTTATCCATGAACCTAGAGAAGTGTGACTTCTTGAAGCAAGAGCTGGTCTACTTAGGATTTGTGGTGTCTAAGGGAACCTTGAAGATGGATCCAAGCAAAGTGGAGGCAATCTTGAATTGGCCTGCACCTAGAACAAGGACTGAAGTTAGGAGTTTCCATGGTTTAGCTCAATTCTATAGGAAGTTTGTGAGGAACTTCAGTGGCATATGTGCACCAGTCCTTGACACCATAAAAGGAGGCCTTAAAAGTAAGTTCAAATGGACTGAGCAAGCTGACAAGGCATTTCAATTGTTGAAGCAAGAAGTAGCCACAAAACCTATCCTTCTCCCACCTACTTTTGACAAGCTATTCACATTGATGCAAGTGGAATTGTAGTAGGTGGTGTATTGAGTCAAGAGGGAAGACCTATGGCATTTTTCAGTGAGAAGCTTAATGAAGCAAAGAAGAAGTACTCAGCCTATGACCTAGAGTTGTATGCATTAGTGCAGTCTCTTAAAAAATGGAGGCATTACCTACTCCCAAAGGAATTTGTGGTGTTCATAGACAACCAGGCTTTGAGTTACATTAACACTCAAGACAAGCTTAGCAACAGACATCTGAAATGGATGGAATACCTCCAATCCTTCACCTTCACCATCAAGCATAAGAAGGGGCAACTCAACAAGGTGGTACATGCTTTAAGTAGGAAGTTGTTGACAGTTCAAGAACTATAGTTGTAGAGCATAGGAATAAAAGGTTTCAAGGACCTTTATGAAGGAGATGAAGACTTCTCATCAGCTTACAAGGTTTGCATGGAGTTTGAGAACCATTTCCATGGTGAGTATGCAGATTATACTCTCCAAAATGGTCTCTTGTTCAAAGGTAATCAGTTGTCTGTGCCTAGAGGATCCATGAGGGAAAACCTCATCCAAGAGAAACACAATGGTACTTTAAGTGGACACTTTAGAGTCAACAAAACCTTAGATCTAGTATAGAGGTACTACTATTGGCCAAAGTTGCCAAGAGATGTGAAGAGGTATGTGGAGCAATGTGGTGTATGTCAAAGGGCAAAAGGAGGATCAAGCAATGCTGGTCTCTATCAACCATTACCGGTCCCAAATAGGCCTTGGGAATGTATAAGCATGGACTTTGTAGTAGGACTTCCCAAGACAAAGACAGGTATGGACAACATCTATGTGGTAGTAGATATATTTTCCAAGATGAGCCATTTCATTCCATGTAGAACTACACATGATGCTAGCTATGTTGCACATCTCTTCTTTAAGGAGATTGTTAGGATTCATGGACTCCCTTTAAGCATTGTTTCAAATAGGGACAACAAGTTCATGGGCCATTTTTGGCAAACATTATGGAGGAGACTTGGAACTAACCTCTCATTTAGCTCAGCTTACCATCCACAAACTGATGGTCAGACTAAAGTCATCAATAGGGTGTTAGGCAACTTGTTGAGGTGTCTAACCAAGGAATATGGATAGACATGGGACCTAATCATTCCTCAAGCAGAGTATGCATATAATGACAGTGTAAATAGGACCATTGGTAGAAGTCCTTTTGAGGTTGTCTATGGTAGACATCCAAGAGGAGTGTGTGAACTCAGAGAACTTGGTTCCATGGAGATGAAGAGTGGCCAAGCAAAGGACTTCACTCAAACCATCAAGGAAGTCCAAGAGCAAGTCAAGAAAGCCATCCTTGAATCCACTAAAAAACTAAAGACCAAAATGGATGAGAAAAGGAGAGAGATTCAGTTCAAGGTGGGTTACTTTGTGATGGTCCATTTGAGCAAAGCTAGAATGCAAAGTGGCAAGCCTACTAAAATGCAAATGAACAGGGTAGGACCTTGTAGAATTTTGGCAAAATATGGTGAGAATGCCTATAAGGTTGAACTTCCTTTAGACTTAGCCATTTCACCAGTCTTCAATGTTGTTGATCTGGTCATGTACAAGGGTGAGATAGAAGGGCAGACTGAGAACCAAGCCAAAGTACTACAAGACTTGGATGTGAATGCCTTACCTCAACTGAAGTAGCCTATAATAGAGGAGATTTTGGAGTCAAGGGTGAAGAAGTCTACTAGACACCAGGTCTACATGGAGCACTTGGTGAGATGGGTAGGCCAACTTGTATCTAAAGCTACTTGGGTGGAGGAGAGCAAGTTCAAGAAGCTTGGCATTGATCCATCTCTTCTCACTCCCCTAATTCCTTAGTTTGATATAGAGGGGGAGTATGGTGTAGAAGAACCCTTCAAAGGGCTCCCACCATTTGTTTTGATTGTGTTCTTTCTTCTTTATGAAGCCATTGAATATAAAATAAAGAGCCATGTGCTCATTGGTCCTAGTTACGGTCCTAGTTGAGGTCTAAGGGTGATAAGTCAAGATTGAGATTTTCTTGAAAATAGAGGGTATGTGTTCCTTTGAGGTGTTTAGGGGTCCTTCACAGCATGATGGTGTCCTTAGGTTAGCCCAATGTGGGTCTACGAGTCAAGAAAAGCAACATTGAGGAAGTTGCTCAAAAGTTGCATCACAACTTTTAAAAGTTGTCAAGCAACTTTTCCACCATGAGGACAAAATCTTTAGGTTAGCATGGAAAACCCTAATATGGGCACATAGACCAAGGGAAGGGTAGTATAAGTAGTTGGAAACCCTAAGTTAATGGGTTGGATGTCAGTTGTTGTACGGCCCAAGCAAAGTGACTTGACTGTGATTGCAATTTTGTTGCCAGTCAGCACAAATGGAGTAAAGAAAGATCATTAGTGGATTCATTTGCAAGAAAAACTATGTGGAGTGTCTTATATGGTGTAAATAATTTCATTTTGAGCATATAGATTAGGTTTTTGTTTGGCAAGTGTGGTGTGTTTGTAAATCTTTTGTAAATTGCTTCTCACTGTCCAGGTTTGGACTGGTTTGTGTCAATGGGCTCATAACTCCATTTCCCATTGTGGACTCACCATTAAACCATGGGGAATGAGAATAAAGACCCTTTACTATATTTCAATGCAAGAAGGGCCCTTGAAAATGCAAGGAGGCCATTTAACGATCCACTCCTAGGCGAGACTGGATAGTGCCCGACTAGGAAGGGTTAAGTTGCAGAGGTCTTGGAGAGAAAGGAAGGTCAGAGGAGGAGGCACCCTTTGGAGGAGTTGTAGAGGGGTGAGTGGAGCACCATTGGTGTGAAGGAGGAGCTTCCACCAATCCAGACAAGGTGGCAAGAGCACCAAACCTACACTATGACCCTGGCAGGCCTAAAAACCCTCTTAAAAACCCTTAAAAACCTTAAAATCCACCTACGGAAGTGTACAGACACTTGGAGGCCTAAAACCTAAAAAATCCTTGAGTCCTTGCCAAATGAATAGTAGATATTTTGGGAGGTTTCACAAGAAAGTGCATCGTTTGCAAGAGGGAGCCCTAAAGGACAGGGTAGGAGGCCTAATTGGTCACAATCCTTGTAGCCCTATTTTGTAGGCAAAACACAAAATAGTGAAATCGGCAAGGGGTTGAAAGCTTGAAACCTCTTGGGGGAACATGAATGGGTGGAAAAATCATGTAATAGACTTGACCTATCTTTGCTAAGACCTAGGAAGGTGTGGAGCAAGCCAAACCCTTATTAGCCTAAGTAAGGGTTCTTGAATCTCATGAGTAGGTGAGACCTTAGGAGTAGTTTTTCAAGTTGTTGGTGGGTGGATTGGGAAAGGTCAGGGGATTCCACAAGTAAGGAAAGTCCTAGAGACCCTAGGGTGTGGTTAGAACACCTGGTGATCCCAGGAAAGGATCCAAGAGCATAGACTAGGCTAGTGTATCCCAAACCCCATCCCATCAAAATGGGTGCCCGATTTTTACAAATCGAGAACCTGTTTAGCTTTGGGTGCCCAAGCCATTAAGAAATGGGTGCTCGTTTAGCAACGGGTGCTTAAAGCTAAACAGACACCCGTTTCTTTCAAATCGGCACCCGATTTGAAAGAAATGGGTGCCTGATTTTGAAATGTATTTATTTATTTTTTTAAACCATTTTCCATCATTTTCACTGTTTTAAAAATGGGTAGACGTTTCAGAGGAGCACAAGTACCCATTTTTTTCACCCCAGCTGACCCCCCAGACCATTTATACCTCCATCTATGTATTTAGTTTTATTTTTTATATTCTGTTTTATTAATTTTTATTATTTTTCATAAACAAAATGTTAATTTATTGTTATTTTTTAATTTTAATGTTTAAAAGTTTGAAAATCGTCTTTTATTTTATTTATTTCATGTTTAAAATAGTTTTTTAGTTTTTAAATATTCTAAAAACCATGAATAGTAAAAACCATAGGAAAAAAACAAAAAGATGAATAGTATTTAAACCGTAGGAAAAAAACAAAAAACAAAAACGTAAATGAACAATAAACATTAGACACAAAAAATAGACAATAAACCCTGAACAGAAAACAAACACTAAACCCTAAATAGAGAAAAACGAACGATAAACCATAGAAAATAAATGAACAACAAACCCTAAAAAATTAACAAACAATAAACCCTAGATGAAAATCAACAATAAATCCCCCTTATCTCTCTCACACACACATACACGTTACCATCTATGTCATTATGCTCTCTCTCTCTCTCTCTCTCTCTCTCTCTTTCTTTTAATCTCTCATTATCCCCTCTGTTTCTCACACACACACATTACCCCCCCTCTCTCTCTCTCACACACACACATTACCCCCCCTCTCTCTCTCTTTCACACACATACACATTACCCCCCTCTCTTTCTTGCACACGTTACACTCTCTCTATCATTACCTACTCTCTATCTCTCAAATTATCTATTCTCTCTCTAACTCATTGTATCTCAAATTACCTGCTCTCCCTCTCTCTCTCTCTCTATGTTTTATTCATATGTAAAAGTTTGAATGTTTAAACTTATATTTCTAAATGTTGTATTTAATTATAGGATTATTTTGTAAAAGTTAGATGTTTAATTTATGTTTAAATTGAACTTTAAAATGATAATGAATATGAATGTGTTTTTTTTTGTGTGTGAAATATAGGGATCTTAAATTTGATAATACTCTAGTTATCACTATTAATCCTCACTACTTCCTAACTTAGCCCAATCATGAAAGAGGATATCGATATCCTCAAAATAATATTTAACATATGTAATTTTAAACTCCTCAAACAAGGATAATATATTCAAAAGATATGAATCCCAAGTGGTTATGCTTAGAAGGTGATTAATGCCATGTAGACTAAATCAATTGGGTTTATGGAATTCTTGATAATAATTTAAAATAATAAAAAACATTTAAGATGGATATTAGGTCTTGATAGGATGAGTACTTGAAGAATGAGACAAGCCTCTAAATTGTCAAAACATGCAAGACCTATGATATAATAAATTTCCTCTTAAGTATCACCACCGAAGGGTATGTAATCTTCATCTACAAAGGGAATGAAACAATCTACAATTGGATCCTTTAGGAATGGAGAGATATGAGGGTCTCCATGGATCTCCTAAAGTCTATTCCAAAGTGTATGGGGGAAATCAATATCCAATGCAATACACATAGAATCATGATCTTGATACTAGATCAAATCACTCCTACATGGTCAATGATGTTACACCAAGATTATATAATTTCTAGTGTTTCTAGTGTATGTATGACTCCATACATAAAAGGAAAATGATTACACCACCTAAAACTTATCAAGATATCATTTTACAAAAGAATCATAGTTATGCCTTTCTAATTTTACCACAAAAGGATGAATAGAGAAACCTATGATACCTCCTCAAATACAAACTTAAAAGATCAATAAAATCAATACATATCAAACATATCAAACAAATTCATCTCATGTAAGACGGTCATTTTCAAGTGCCAAGATGTCCAAGTAAATGACTAGAATGCGAAATCACAAAAAATAAAATATAAAATACGAGGGATTATTCTAGAAAATAATTGTGTGATCTATGAAGATTTATGAACCACCTTTTCAAGGCCACATGAAGCATGAAAAAATATGCTCTCTATCAAAAGTTATGAGGCTTTAAATTTACATAGCTTGATTTAAGTTAAGAGGACAATAAATCACACTAGTGGCAGATTTAATAAAAATAAGAATAAAAAATAGATCAATATTGGAATCACATTTTGTGGGTTGCGACTTTGAACAAGAAAATACCAATATAAAATTGAATATAAAAAAATAGAGTTTTTTTTTGTTTTAACTCCTCCAAGAGTACAAAACCTACTATTTATTCAAGCTTCAACTTAGTGTAGTACTACTAGTTGCGATCACTAAATCATCCAATGATTCTAGCAAAGAACACAACAAAGTAGTACATGTATTGAAAAGTTCATAGATATAACTTATGACTTTAATGAATTTAGTGAATTTAACCAAAAGAGAGTAGTTGAATCGAATTCTATCAAGTTGAAAATATAAACTGGTAGCCTAATTGACGATAATGGTTAAATATTGCAAGGGTACTAAATTGTAATTCCATGGAAGTTACCTTCATTATCTAAATCAATGGAGTCATTTATTCATTATCTATTCTCTCTCTCTCTCATAATTATTTTTATGATTTTGATGGAACTTATAGTAATTCATCTTTAGATGTTAAAAAGTATTGTTTGAGTTGCATGGGCATTATGATGTTTTATTTTGTAGAATATTTCTTATACTCTGATTTAAGTGGATAATATTTCTTAAATGATGCTTATTATTACCCACCTATTAATAATATTATAGATCTATGTGAGTTTCCTTTTTTAATATTTAAGTTGCTAAATTGTATTTAATTATATGTTTTTTTGGAAGGTGAAATGTAAATTAAATAGTTTGTAATTGTAAATTTTCATGTTTGTATATATATGTAGATTATTTTTACATAATGGATGAGTTTGAGATAGATGAGATATTAGGTCTAGCACCACCTCCACCTCCACCCCCTCCACCTCCACCTCCACCTACACCTCCACCTCCACCCGATCAGTTGAGGCAGACAATTAGGACAAATATTGATTCTTTGATTAGAGATATCCATAATATTAGACGTAAGCCTCATCCACCTTCGTAGTTGTTATGCTTTGCAGATAGTGTGAAAGGCATTGTATAGTCTGTGTAGGATTTAGATAGCTATCATAGTTGGCGGGAGGGATTGTGTGCATTTTACGCTGATGGCCTCACATACAAACAAGTAAATGAACTATAAATAACAAAAATGGATTTGAAACAATATTTTGTGATCCCTAAGACAGGTGAAGAGATAGATCCAAAGAAGCCATAGATCTCTATTTGATGGTGTAGGCACCCAGGCATTGCTAGACACTTTTGGGAGTAGTAGTGGATGGTCTTTGACCATCCACCACACTCCAATCATGAGGTCCTAATGTATTTTTTCAAGAAATTATGGGCCGAATTTGAATTGGACAAAAATGCCAATTACTTTGATATTATATCATTTCAGGGGGTTGGGAGAGGCATGCCCCAGGATAGGCCAGGAGTAAAATTGAGTGACAGGGTTAGAAACTATGTGCATGATGATCCATTGGTTTCTCTTCCATTACCAGTTGTTCCAGCACCTGCGCATCATTGAGCAATGGATTTTTCTCTAGATTCATTGAGTGCCCTATTGGGCAATTTAGTACAGCAGTTGCACAAGGTGAGGGTTGCCCCCAACTTAGCACATGTTTGTATGAGCTCTGGGGATGTATGCACGGGTCCAGAGAGTGAGGCTGTCCCTGGAGGAGATGGCGATTTTGATGATGTCGAGGAGGTTGCACATGCTGATGTAGTCTCTTCATATGTTCATGTTCGTTATTTTTTGCAATTGTGGGCTTCTGGATTATTTGATGGTGCATCACATGTAGGCCCTCACCCATCAATTACTTTGTCTGCATCACATGTATGCTTTTCTGTGATAATATTGTAGTCTATATACATACTTTTTAATTTATGTATATATACAAGTTTGATTCGCGCTTTGTATATGTTGTTCGGGTTGATACCACTACCAGTATTGGTATGGCTATGGGATTGAGCCAGATGTAACCATCGACATTGTCATTTGCGATGATGATTAGAAAAATAATTTCTAATTTGTTTATACTATGTACCTAGGTTTTATAGGGATTATCAAAATTGATGTGCAATGTTTTTTTTTGTAGGACTTGATTGCAACCACTTTTCTTGTGCAGGATGGTGGAGACACTAATACTGCACGGGAGGGTGGAGTCACTGATACTGCACAGGAGGGTGGAGACACTGACATTGCGCACACATAGGATGGTGCATCTTAGGACCACGTGCAGCAGGATGATTCATCTCAGCCACCTTCACATGGAGTGAAGAGGGTTGCAGATGAGATGCACTCGAGTTATTAGATTATATATTTTAGATCATGTCATGTTATTGTATTATGGACTTTTTATGATGACACTTATTATGTTATCCTAGGACTTGTTATTATGTGATTATATATAGGACTTGTTGTTATGTGATTATATATAGGACTTTTTATTATGTCATTTCATTGCTATTATGATATGAGGTCGTGTTATGTGATTTGGCGCACTCTAGTGACTATATAGGTGATGTTGTTTTGTTATTATGTTATTTGGACTTAGTTTAATGTCATTTCCTGATTATTATTTTTTCAAGACTTGTTATTATGTCACCAAGAATTATTATGTGATTGTATATATGACTTTTTATTTATGACTTGTTATGTGATCTATTTATGACTTTATATTTTAACATTGTGATTGATCATCTTATAGTGCAACAGTTTATAATTCAATAAAATAATTATCCCAATTTATAATAACATCCTATTCTTAAAAAAATAATAAAATCAATAACTTACAATTAATCTATGAAGAGATTACGATAAAATAAATATATCATAAAAAAATAGAATTCAATTGTAACACAATTACAATGTGCACAAAATAACATCAAGAAGAAGATAAGTAATGCAATATTGTTTTTGAAACCAAAATTGTATCAAATGTAGACAAATACAATGTTAGAGGGACAAAAAATATAATTATCATGATTAAATATAAAAGAGTTCACACAAGTAACACAAACTTACATTCATATAAATTCAATATGAAAATTATAAAAGGATTATTAATTATAAATTAATCTCATAGATGAATCCAATAGATTGATGGAACTAAGGCTAACCAAATTATTAGGATGGTTTGAAGAACATTATTCAGTGATTTTCTAAGCTTTGTAAATTTCCTAGCCCTTGATGTTTAAGTGATACAAAATTAGATATCATAGACATTTGATTGGAAGTAGACATAGATTCTTTCTCTTCAATTTCTTTTTGATATGCATAATTCTTTTGACATTTTGAAGGGTTGGAATAAGTAAAGGAAGCCTTGCTATATGGAATAATTACATTGAAATATGGTAGGTGAATATTGTGACCTACTTTTCCATAATATAATTCATTTATATAGCTATAACAAAGCCATTGGGCAATGAGTCTGTAACAACCTCGAATGCAAAATGTATAATAGAGTAAGAGAAACAAACATAGTATCCACTTTCCTCTTAAGTTGACCACACTACTTTACTAGTGTATTGAAGGTTTATAAGTGCCAATAGTAGTGGTATGAAAAGCATGGGTAGAATGGAGGATGGCTAAAGAGAGTGAGATATAGGAGGCAATAGAATGGTAATAAAATAAAAAATCACACTATAAATATAGATTTGTCATACAATGATAAATATAGAGTTGTCATATTTTAGACATAATTCTATCTTTGAAGTTACAATTAATCTGTGAAGAGATTACGATAAAATAAATATATCATAAAAAAATAGAATTCAATTGTAACACAATTAAAATGTGCACAAAATAACATTAAGAAGAAGATAACTAATACAACGTTGTTTATGAAACCAAAATTGTATCAAATGTAGACATATACAATGTTAAAGGGACAAAGAAAAACAATTATCATGATTAAATATAAAAGAGTTCACACAAGTAACACAAACTTACATGCATATAAATTTGATTCAACCTAATGTACCATCTACATCCTCTCTCTTCTGGAATGCGTCTATGATTGCCTCATGCTCTTCTACTGAAAGTGTCCACAATACCTTATTAGTAGGTCTACCTTTGTATCTTTCTAATTTGATGTTTGTTGCCACCACCAAATGAGAATAGTGCATAATCTTCTTTTCTGATTGGTAGTTTTCATAATCTGGCAAGCCATTCCTTCTTGTTAAGTATTTGCATAGCCGTGTGCCAACTACCACAACAGACCCAACTGGATACTGAAAACCATCATCATCTACTTGATCACATATCAGCTTTTTTTAGGTTCTATACATCTAGCAAGCCAATACTCAACCTGCTCATCATTATCCTCAGGTGCAACAACAACATACACATGTCCTAGAAAAAAAATTTAAGTACATGTAGAAATAAAACTTGTTAGAATTTATAATTCAAATATGTAGTCATAAATTATATGACATTACATAAAAATATATAATTTAAAGTTATAAACAAGAAATTAAATTAAATAACCAGGTTGTATGAGGTCTGAAACACGATCATAATCTTCTGTTGCAAATGCATGATCTGGGTCTTCATTTCTTCTAACATCTTCATATTGTGTCTCACTAGGTGTTACAGATTTGTGTTGCCATTCTTCGACCCATTCCGTATTCTCGCATTCTTCCCATTCACCTGCAACACAAAATTGGCAAAAACATGCAAGCTCTCTATTCCATATAGTCCAAGTGTTTGAATTAGAACTCTTAAATGAATGCCATCTAGCTGACCCATTGATTGTATCACAATCATATCTTGGAAGGATATTCTCCTCTTTAACTAGCCAAAAGAAACGTCTAATTGTAGAGTTTTGACTTGATCCTGTGGATAAATTTGCACTACACCAATCCACAATTGCACTTGCATTTTTAAATTTAGCCTTTTACTCGAATTTGAGTTGCTCTCTACAAAGGGCTCTCTTAACACATGCACCAACATCGTCATGTTCTCCTTTCCCATGTCTAGCCTCAAAAAAACTCCACATGTGTTCGATATTAGTTTTCTTATGAATCCTACTCAACCAATAAAACATTCTAGCATTCTTGAATTTCCCTGTACAATTATCAGACCATATTAGATGTTGTGTCATCTCAATTTCTCTCTCCCTCAAATTATGAAAAAAGGTCTTGAAGCAATACTGGACAAACTCAGATTAGTGTAATTTATTATCACTCATATAGAAATGGTACTCTCTTAAAATTTTGTGATCCTCTTCTATACTATCTAGTGCATGCCTATAGACAATATGGACAAAAATTGATACTTGCACTAAATTGTAGTATTGTGACTGGACCTCATCTTGTAGTGCAAGTGTGTAGTTCTCTGCAAAGTAAACAATCAAAAGTATGCTACCAACAAGAAATGTATCCTTACATATTCGAAACTGACCATCGAGGCATCTAGCATTTTGAGTGTGTTTAACATATTTAGGTACGATGTTACTCTTGAATTCATTCATAAATGCATGAACACTAACTTTTTCAGTGATTAGATCGTATCGTTTTCCAACCTTTCCATCGTTCAGTGGATACTCAACATTTTCAAATATTTTAACATCAACTAATTGTTGTCCAAAATCATTTGAAATATTTTCATGCAAACATTCATCCAATAATGCAAGATTGCTACATATATCGCATACACCAGAAACACATGCATTGAAAAGAAAATTTTGTTCATTTAGTGGGTTGCAAAACAAACTTCAAATAAACTCCTTTATAGTTTCAGGTGGTATATTTATATAACATTCTTGGAACATTCCATTACTATGCATGGTAACACATATATATCGAAATACATCATAATGGTAGCGAAATTGAACATGAGTTTTGCAACAACATGTGAATCTTTCCTTGTTAATTCAAACATACCAATCTTTACACTTTTCAAAAGACCTTTGACAAATGCTAATAGTCAATACCTTATCATCCAAATTTTTTTTATACAATTCAATTTGAGTCATGTCCAATAGGTGTTTTGGATGTGGATCATGAATTTTTGACCCAACTCTTAATTTTAGAACATCTCTAACATTTGGTGATACTCTCGTATTATCATGCCAGAATTTTTCGATTAAATTTTTTACTTCACCAGTAAGTTTCATATTAGACCTTGGTAGTCTACCAGTAAAAGTCCACAATTTGTTTTCTGGATAACTTTCAAAATTATCTCTTCTTTTTATAGCTCTTAACAAATTTTCGCGATGAATATTAAGATATCCACTTATATTACTCATCATTCTTTAATTAGAAGTTGTTTGGCTTACTAAAATTGTTGTTATTGTCCACCATGCCACATTTTTATGTTTAGAATGACTTTTCTTTCCAATTGTATCAAAGGAGCTAGCAACAAATGATACAACTTGTTTTAAAGACTCATCCTTCTTCTTATGTTTGACATAAAAGCCTAGCTTCTTCATCAATTTTTCCATTTTAGTCATTTTAATTAGTTGTACCATTAATTGACATTGAAACCCAAATTTCTTATTATAAAAAAAATGTCTAAACAATCTATTTGCATGTGTCCTAATCTGTCTCCATGAAACCAAGCCAGGAAGGTTGTCTAGTACATCACTTTTAATTTCAAAATTTTCATTCATTTGATTATCATTCAAACATGTTTCATTTTCAATTGGTGTTTCCATGTCTACATACACAATATTGGTTTTAGTTGCAGGTCGATTTTCAATTTCATTTGGAGTTTCAAATTTGGTTTCAATTTCAGTTTCAAGTTGAGATCTAGTTTCATTTGGGGTTTCAATTTGGATTTCAATTTCAGTTTCAACTTGAGTTCTAATTTCATTTGGGGTTTGATTTTCAATTAGAATTTCATTTAATAAGTAACCTGCTTCTACTAAATCACCAATTTCCTCATGAGAAAAAACATAGGGCTATGAAGACATACATGTATCCAATAATTGATTAGAAGATGCACCTAAATGAAATGGCTCTATTGTGTTTCCTTCTTCAACATTTATGGTCTCATTGATGTTCTCCTCTTCTGAAATGATTGTGGAACTTGAAGCTCCTTGTCTCATTCTTGATCTTCTCTCTCATTGATGCATTGCCTCCTCCCTATTTGTTGCAATCTCCTTAGTTGTTAGAACCTTTGTTTCCCTCTTCCTGCGTTGATTTGATCCCATGGCTACACCAAAATCTGAATTCGAATCGATCTCCTTACCAAATCGACAATAAGACAAACAAAGAGAATGATTAATCAAAAAATTATCTTTGCAGATCATACCTGTCAGACAATGATTGAAAAATCATTAAATCTTTTGGATTTGTGCTTGTGGGCCAGATTCTGGCCCAATGGATCTTTTCAGAAATGGGCACCTATTATTTAATGAAATGGGTGCCCGTTTTTATAATCGGGTGCCCATTTGAAAAAACCCTTAGCATTGTTTTTTGCTTCGGGATAGGCTTGGTCCCACCAAGCCTATAATGACCCACTTTACTTAATCCAAAAACTCAATTGATTTTTTTTTTTTTAATATATTAAAAATATTGATTTCTTATTCTTACTTACTCTTATTTATTTTTTATTCAATCACATACTCATGTACATCTATCCAAACGAGATAGGAATCCATCCAACCTAGATGGGCATCTAAGCATATGGGTTAGGCATCTATCCATATAGGATTAGGCATCTAACCATATGGGTTAGGCATCCAACCATACGGGTTAGGCATCTATCTATATGAAACAAGAGGTTTCATCTATCCAATCCAGGATAGGCATCTATTCATAAGTATAGGATATGCTATGGCCAGAGACTTTAGACTCATCGAGACCATCCGGGTCCTAAGCCACTCTCTGATGACTACACTCCCCTACTAGGAGTGCACCAAGGTTGCCATCCTTAGGAGTATAAAAATAATTACATAAACAAGCTTGAGTTCCGCCTCAAAATTCGGCCTAAAGCCTCAAGAAATCAAGCGAATCCATACGAGATTCCTTCTGAGTATGCATTGAATTAATTTTAACCTTTCAATTATTATTTGCAACATTTGATTAAAAGACCAAGGAGCTTTAAGAACCAACTACTCACCCATAACCAAATCCTAATCCCCATCCCCGAATGCCTGAGTATAAGGGACAACTTTGTCTGTAGACTGCCTACATACCTATTTTGACACAGGATCAAGGCGTAAAGTATGTAGTTCTATTTTCTAAACTATGGTTTGAATGTAAAATATATGGTGCATATGCAACCCTTTCTAGGGTCAATGTCCTAGATAGTTTCTCTGCGGTTGCTACCCACTATGGTAGCTCTATAGCAAAAAGACTCAAGATGGCCTTTTTCTTGTGGTCTAAAACAACTAAGTCCTATTTCCTATTAAATACGTCACCCTTAATCCGTTATCATCCGTTGAAATCATCAAAATAAAATAAATTTTCAAGATCTTCACACACATCCAAACCCTAATGGGGTTATCTAAAGTTCAATGGAAATTCATTTAAAAATTAATATTTTTAGATTATCGATCCAAGGGGGATTACCTGCCCCTTGGATTTTAACTTCCAAATGACCCTTATTTCTGCCTGGCGATTTACAGGGATGATGCCACAGATGCCATTGTTGTAGCTTTATTAGGCATTAAGTGTAGTAGTTCAACATGACAACATTACTCGTAAGAGCGACCGAGAGGTACCATAGATACCGAACGCTGCTAAGGTTTTTGTTTGTTTCCAAAGTTCCTCTTGTTTAGTTGTCTAACTAAGAAATTTAACTTTGAGTTCAAGAATCTTAAGTAAAACAATATACTAACACAATTATGATAAAGAAACTATTATATACAAGGAATTATCACTCGAAATTAAAAAAACTAAGGTATAAATTTTATGTAATTGAAAGGAACGTTTACTTGAGAATGAAAGCAAACAATCAAATTCCTTGAAGGAAAAACTACGATAATAATTAAAACTAGATACATGAAAGTACTCAATGCTTGAAAACTATGATACTTGTAAGAGATAGCTTTTGAAAAAGATTGATCGACTTGTAAGATACTAGCTGCTTTGAAGTAAACTATCACACTTTTAATTGTGAAATGATTGCACTTTTAATTTTGAGACCTAGTACTTGAAAGTTACTAAATTGCTTGGAAGAAATAAATAAATTATATCATTAAATGACAAGACTTTAGAAATGAGTTTAATACTTACTTGTCTAAAGGGGAAAACTATTTAACAAGAAGCTTAATAACCACATTACTTTTAATTACCAATGTTTGAAAGTAAGATTTGAAGACAGTCTAATTACTTGCTAATTATCCAGTATAAATAAGGCTCTAAAATCAATCGACTGCTAGATACTAATGCTAAATCAAGATTATAAAGAGATAACTAACTATTTCTTCCACTTGATGTAACGTTAACTTTATCCTTAGATTCTTTTGTACAAATAATAACCTTATTGATTTCAAGTTCTTAGAAGTGAGCTAATATTTGCTCTTAAAATTTTGTTCAAATAAAAAGTATTCTTGAAAGCTTATCTACTTGATTAAGATAAAATCCAAAACTTAAATCTAACTTTATTCAACTTCCCAACTAAGTTTTATCAAAAGATGAGTATTTAATTTAAGTTTGGCCAAATTGCTCAAACTATCTTGGATTTCATGAATTGAAATTATTTGGTTTCCAGATAGAATTTCTTAGCATCCTGAGTGTTAATTAGATTCATCTATACAAATTAATTTGCAATATAAATGTAACTTTTCCTTCTACTAGTCTTATGTTTCTTTATAGCTAGAAGGGAAATGTTTTCAAATGTTTTTTTAACTAACAATAGATTTGGCTATTTTCAAATGCCTTGTCAATACACCTAACCACTTATCTCCTAAGATTAAGTAGTTCCTATATCATGATATGGCAGGAGGTAAAATGAAATAAAGATTTTGTCGACTAAACCAGGTGTCAAGGTTTACCTTCCCCTATTATTCCATAATCAACTCCCACCCATTTTCTCATAATTTCATAAGACATAAAGAAAAGAATGATTGTGTAAGGTTCATACTTAAAAATCTTCCATTTAAATTCTAAGTTTTAAAGTGAAAATAAATAAATAAACAATAATAATAAATGAAAAGAATCTACTATTTAACCATTTAAATGTAGATTAAGACAGAGCTCACATGTCTATTAAAAACAAAAAAAAGATTTCATATTTCATAGCATCACCTTTGAAAAGGGAAAAAGGGACAGTTTTTTTTTAAGGCTTATTATATTACTTAAAGTTAACAAATAAAAGAACATAGATTTTAAAGTAACACTTAATAAATATATAAAAGAAGAGAATAATTGAAAGTATTTTAAAGATCATGCCTATTCAAATTCAAAGAAAATATATCCATAAACAAACTAATAAGAACTTTCAACTCCTCTTCACGTGGGCCATGCTAACCTTTGTTTTTGGTTTCTTTGCAAAATAATATATTAGAAATGAGGTCATACAGGTCTCCGTTTTTCCTAATATAAAAGAAGCAAGGGGCATTGTGACAATGTTTATATATATAGTTATATATCTGACACTCTAATTTTAAGGAGCAGCAATTATGACTGTACCAATCAAAATTAAGAAATAAAAATAGTTTTCAGAATAGATTTAGAAAACTCATGATATGCAATGACATTCAATTTATCTGATAAATAATACTGAAAGTTTTATTTATTTTTGTTGTATTTCTTTTTTCTTCTCTTCAGAAAAATATATGCCTATGCTTAACATTTCCAAATTTTCCTCATTCTAAAGCTAAATTTTCTGAATGCACAGCCTCGGTAATTTCTAAATTAAGTCATGAAATTGATTCTTATTTGTTCAGATTACTGTTACTTTCCAGAAAATATGAACAACACACTGTCTGTAAATAATAGTTATTACAGGATTTTAAATTTTTCTAATCTTTAAGATCGAATCTCAAGCAAATAACTATTGTATCCCAAATTAATGGCAAAGAAAGAAAAACATTCCTATCACACTACAACAACACAATTCTATTCCTTGTAATGTGCTGGAATTAAGTCTCTATGCCATCGCTAGTCAGTTGTTTATATATCGTTTTTGTTTCATTCTAAACAATTAACAATTCAATTGTTAAATGAAACGTTGTAGGTGAACCTTTTGTTGTTCTGTGGTGGACCATGTTTCAATACGAGCATCTTGATACCAAAATTATATTGTCATCAGTTTATTCCGATTGGTAAGTAAATGAACTTAAGTAATCCTTAAAAAATTATAAGAAACAAATAAAATGTATTGACATAATGTCTCAAATCTTTTACTGGTAAATTGATATTTTGTTGAACTGCAACAATCAATTGTATGGTTTGACTGGATCACAACAAGATCATCTATAATGCAGATAGGGTTTGATTATTGAATGTCTTAAGCACAAAAAGAAAAGTAAAATGACATAGTTTGGGGAAAGTTGATCCAACTCCCTGATCAATGGGTAATTCAAAAAATTTGTGAAACCGAATGACTCAATGCTTGCAGATACACATGTAATGGCGCGACTAGTGAAATGGGTCATGCAAAAAAAATTAAGGGATGCTTGGACCTACGCTTTAATAACACAACCAATTCACAAAGGAGCTCTTCGACAGGGGTAACAATTCCAAATTGAGGCATAAATCGAAGAGTTATTGTAATCAATAAATATCCACATGGATTAAACAAACTAAGTGATCTAATGTAGTCATCTATCTCCTAGCAATATTCACTACATCTCCTTATCGAATTCTATTTTATCACCTTTTTTTTTTTTGCTGATAAGATTCTGAGACATACACCAATAGAAGCTCGATGTACATACCTGACTGAATGGAGAATCTATCTTTCTCAATCTTGTAGCATGTCGATCACACCTTCCAAATTTCTAGGCTTTGATTCTTGTCACACTCCAGGCTGAAATTCTTTGCGCTTCCCTGTTCCACCCAACAAATTCTGGAAGAGCTGAGTCGAATCTGGTTAAACTCTCTGTCAACAACACTTGTTCCTCACTCCTTCCCGATCTGGATCTAGATGATGAATAAAATCATGTAGTTGAATTGACTCTGGTATTCCAGTCAACCTTCTTCATTCCTCTTCCCACAACTTGGTAAATAATCTTCTCCAAAATCTCCATAATCCTATCTCATGCAAAATTTCTACAAAACTTATCCTATGACTAACATGATCTGAAAACAAATTAGAGAATTCAAAGACTACTTTCTTTCTCAAAAACAATGAACTCCCCCTTTTGAAAATCTAAAACTCATTAAATAGAAAAGAGAGTCATTTTCCCACTACAAAATAAATTAATTGATTTCCATATTCTTTTCCCAAAATAATTTCATGCAAAATGATTAATTGTCATAGTGGGGGTTACATTCAAAAATAGAATTATTCTTGTCATAGAATAATTTTGTAACTCCCATGTCATATGTTTGCTAAATATAATATTTATTCCTTAATATTTTGAATTTAAAATTTCTTTTCTAGAATCTTCTTATTTCTCATACACCATGTGTTCAATTATGATATTGAGAAAATAAGCAATTTTAAAATAAATTATGACTTCATGTGTGTGTCACCACTTAAATTCCTTTTTATTTAAAAACTCCAACCTCATTTCAATTTATCTTTTCTTTCTAACATTACTCATAAAATTAATATTGTAATAGTAATAATAATAATAATAATAATAATAATAATAATAATAATAATAATAATAATAATAATAATAATAATAATAATAATAATAGCAAGTCATATCAATATCCAAAAAGAGGGTTATGACAAAGCCTATGCTTGGACCTCCAAAAAAATGACTAAGGTAAAACGACATCAAATTTCTACCTTCGCCTAATTTTTTGAGAGCCTTTCTAATTGAATTTTTTTACGAAACGAAAACCCATTAGAGTTTTCAGCATCCTAATTTCAGAAATGTAAATTTCATAGTGATAAGATTATTTATACTAATTTTTTATTATTTATTAATCAAAAGTGGAACCTAAACCTAAAATACCAAGGTTCACTAAAACTTTAATAACTTTTTTCTTTTAGGATTTTAGAAAAAAATAATTTATATGACATCAATCTATATAAAATTCTTTTGAATATTAAAAAACAATTGAAAAAAATGAAATTTTCATCAAATTAAGGTGGTAGTACACCCGATGTTTTGAAAATATACTTTATTGTCAATTAAAATTAATCAAAAAAAATATATTTAATTAAAAAAAAAGCAAAAATATTCTCATCAATATTTGGTGTCTTAGGCATCAAAAAAGGGTGGTCGTACACATGTGTGGTATGGTCCGAAAACAGGCATTTTGAAAAACTGGGTTTTAAAGATGCCTACTAAAAATGGATTTCTAGCATGTGGGTATTAAAATAAATTACATATTTGGAAAGCAGACTCTGAGCACTACATTTAATATTCCTAAAGTTTTTTGAGATTCAATCTCTAACTGCATCAAATTTTGACATCAATTGACAAAAAATTTGAAAAACATAGAAAACACTTCCACTTTTTGCCCAAAAGTGAGACTCAACTTCTTGCAGCCACCCAAGTACTCTAATTCTACATCCTCTATGCCCAATAGTGTCTCAAATTCATTATTATAGTGGAAATTATCATTATATATTCCATGGGGCATGTATGGTTCTATGTAAGAACTAATTCCTTTGGAAGTACTTCTTAGCCAAGGAGAGCCTAGGCATGTGATTTCTCCTTTGAACATGTAGTAGAATTTAAGTATTTCACTAATATATGTTAATTTTGTGTTAATGTTATAATTGTTTCATTGGTTTAATTTTCGTGACAAATCAATAATAAATTTAATAATTTAAATAGTTTTTCACATAATGTCATTTGCTATGTTTTAATTTTTATTCAATAAATGGACAAATAGATGAATTTATTTCTATTAAATAAATTACATTTAGAGTACATTTAATGTTTCATACGATCTTTATAGTAAATTAATAATTTACCTTTTATTTAAATAATAAATCATTAGAGATTAAAAAGTTAATTTACATGACTCAGTCACAAATATTCCTATCAATGAATAGGAAGAGTATGTTGATCCCATACTACAGATGGAAATACATAGAGGTGATAATAGCATTTATTATATGATGATAGGCATCATGATAGCCCTAGTCTATCTAATATATACCCCTAAAAATACCTTGTACTATTAAGTACAAAAATGGAGGATAGTGAGGACGAGATGGAGACTACACCTATACCAATAATGAGGCTATCATAGAGATGATATAAGGGAATATAGATATAAAAAAGAAGGGGCCAAAGACCTAAACATAAGCAACACAAATACTACAAAAATGACAACACCCGTGACAAGGAGACCTTCAAATACACTAGATATCAAGTTATATATATATATATATATATATATATATATATATATATATATATATATATATATATATATATATATATGTATATATATGTATATGTATGTATATGTATGTATATACATATATATACATATGTATGTATATATATGTATATACATATATATATGTATATGTATATGTATATGTATGTATATGTATGTATATACATATATATACATATGTATGTATATATATGTATATACATACATATGTATATATATGTATATACATATATATACATATGTATGTATATATATGTATATACATATATATATGTATATGTATATGCATATATATATATATATATATATATACATATATATACATATATATATATATATATATATATATATATATATATATATATATATATCTATCTATATATATATATATATATGTATATATATGTATATATATGTATATATATATATATATATATATATTATAACACGATATGTATATTTAATTATATTATAAGATGATAATTAGGTTGAATTTTTTTTATATTCCTTTTGTATTGCACACATAAGAGTGGCACAACTTCATTACTTCCTTTTTTATACAAAATTGTCCCTATTTTTACATTGGGCATGGTGTGTAGGTTACTTACCGACCACAACAAATGCTAGGTAAATATATAGAGACTTTTAAGCCTATTGAAGAACTTCATGTTACATGTGAGGAGGCTAGAGTATGGGAGGATAACAAAATTTTGAAGGTGGTTTCTATCACTAAAAATTTGGACCAATTTATTAGGTACTTAGTATTACTTACAATAGAGTGAGGCTTGAAAAATGAGAGAAGAGAGTGTAAAGGTTGCATGTATGATGATCTATAATGATAGAAAGATTAAAGAGCTGAACAATCATACTTAGGATCTAGTTAGTAGCACCTATAAACCTTTGCCATTGCAATATTTAGGAGCTAATAGATAAAATTATAGTGCTAGGAGAGTGAAAATTGTGACTCATAAAGTAGGTTATGTAGTTGAGGGGCATGGTCAAGTGTCTCGAGACATGTAGTGGGTCTCAAGTCTTTTCACAGTCCATAAACTTGATACGAATAGCCACCATTATAGCTGGACCATCTACCTACTATCGAGGGCTCAAGCTTCCATGATCCACCATGATGTAGATTATTATATTTGAATTTTTATATACCGACACCATATTTTGATATATTGGTGATTTTGTAATACATGGCACATTATATATATGATATTTTATTGTTTAAAGTGATGCATATGTGTTGTAGATGTCTTTTATTTTACATGTATCTTGTACTATTATTAAATTATTAAATTAAATACAATTAATAATTAATCAAATAGCTTGGATAAATTATGTAATTAAATATTACAAATATCTAATAAAATGATAGGAATATAACCATTTAAATAAAATACTATGAAGATCTAATCAAACAATAATATTTTATTAGTTAATTTAATACAACCAGAATATAATTACATAATAAAATTGAAATTTTTATTAAATGATATAAATATATAATTTTTAAATATAATTAAATTGTTGACTAAATAATACAATTATTTCCTTGAATAATAAAGTAAATAAACATGTTAAAATATTTGATTAATTTTTTTATGTAAACTACATAATTCAAGACATGTAAGTATGAGATGTTTTTGATAAAGATAAACAGGTTTTACATGCACCCAAAACCAGAAGTTTTACAAGAGCTGGCTATCAGCCAAACAGACATGAACCAACATCAAAACAAGGGAGCAACCCCGAGCAACCATGAAAACAAAGGAAATGCAGACTAACAAGACAAAACAAAACAAAAATCTCTTAGATAAGAGAGAGCACGAGATCCTTGTTCTTTTGGATGGAAATCTTGTTGATTTCCTCCAGCTCCTCCATAATGAATCTGGAGGTACCCTTGTTGTTGCTCCTTCTAGTAGTTTTGGAACTAGGTCCAGTGGTTTTTCTATCTCTAGTAGCCATATCTTCCCCTCCAAGATCTTTGATTGGTTCGCTATGGTAGGATCTATAATCACCAACCATGGCATTAATATTTTCAATCCCCTCTATACTATTGTTTATGGATTCTTTGCTTATGTCAACCAGGTTCTTGAGATTTTTCCTAATCTCAACCATAGACTGCTCCACCTTTTCAATCCTTTGTTCATGATTGTATTTTATCACCTCAACGTCCTAGGAGAGTTTTAGGGTCATAATCTTGAGTTTCACAGGTTTGTTGGGCTTGGGGGAAGTAGTGAAGATATCAATATTCTCTTTAACCCCCATTTTGAGGTTATCAATTTCATGCTCAACCCACTTCCAGCAGCTCTCCTAGCTTCTAGTAGCTTCCATAACCAGATTCATTAGGTTACCAATCCTTTGAATCCCATTATTCTTTTTCTTGGCTATGGTCCCCTATTTTTCATTCAGGACATTGATAGGAATGTCCAATTTAATTCCCTGATTTGTAATCTTCGGGCTATGGTCCTTAGCCGCCATCTTTTTCTTTTTAGAGAGGGGCTCGGCCTTAGAGATCAGTTTGCTAGTGGTTTTGTATTTGTTATTTTCCCATCTAGGAGGATTCTTGCTGCCAAACGTCCTAGGGGTGTCCATCATCTCCCGTTCATCTGCAAGTTTGTATTCAGGGTCATCAAAAGGAACCCCACTTTCTTCCAAGTCCATTTCTAAGTCAAAGATATCCTACATATGAGTCTAATACCCTTAAGCTCACTCACAAATCGTCTAAGGAAAGCTTGACAAAAAATAATGAATAAAGTAAAATTGGCAAAAAGGGATAAAAACATAATTTGAATTCCTATGTAATGAGAATTTTATGAATAACTTTCTTTTACCTTAAACAATCATCATCCTCATACATTCGAATCTACAATTGAGATGGATCATGTCATCATACTGAACAAAAGTGAAAAGAATATATCCTAGCAAAACATTTGTTACTCAAACATTCTCTTCAACAACTATGAAATCCATGCACATAAATTTTTAGTTTGCCCATAAATTGTGATGAAACCAATAATAAGAAAGAATATTCAAGATAAATATAATTACGGTTCAAGGCAAATGTCTCTCTTTTAAATAAAATAGAATATACAATTTATTGTGGGATCACCAAATATTTATTTGTAGAATGCTTAGATCTTCCAACATCATCTATGGAGTGCTTAGATATTTAGGTAGCAAGAAGTCCAACATATTGATATAAGAGATATTAGATGATCTAACCATTTGACCCTTTCCCATTTGAAAGAACCAATCAACACCAATTTTAAGAAGAGAATATGCAATTGTCGTGTTGACATTGATGTTGTTGAGTTGTCTTACTATCAAGGGGGGAGTGTTATCATTTGTTGTCAACCTACAATTTGCATTGGGTTCTGAAATATGTTTGGGTAAAATATGAGGAGATAGTCATTATTGATTGCAATCACTTTGGAGCTTGGATATCCACCTTTCTTGTTGTTTGATGTCTATATTTATTGAGATGTTTTAATGGTTATAAGTTGTTGATTGGTAGCATGATGATGATGGTTAGGATAAATGCTCCTGTTTAGACTAATGTTATTTCAAAAATGTTTAAAGTATGAGGAGATGTGATATGCATAAAAGAGTATTTATGAGGAGATATTCAGACTTAGAAATGATTTTTATGGTATGTGGACATGGCACTACATTTTTAGGTTCTTAGTGTTGTAGTTGATGTGGATATTGATAGTTATTTGTTGATAATCTGGCTATATATGAAGTGAATTTGGCTAGTATAGAAAATACAATGCATTTATCCATATTGATGTTTTAGGTGCTATGACTTGGATGACATGATTGTAAGGTTTGTGTGTTGTGGAAGAGGTTTTATTAATGTTCTATTTTTGGGATTGTGTTCCCTGGTATTCTATCAATATACTGATCTTTTTATTTGTTTCTATCACACCAACATGCATAGATGTGATAGTGAGATAAAAGAAATAATCATTTAAACAACTACAAACAATGGAGAGGTTATTTTATGGAATTTGTTGGAGCTTCAGGGGGGATAAGAGTTATTTGAAATCTAGTCAAAATAGAAGGCTAAATTATGGAAGATAATAAGATGGATTTTGATGAAATATAGAATGATTCATAGTAGTGAAGTTTTTTTCATCATTAATGTATATTTTCCAATCCCAACTATTTAGAAAAGAGAGTTGTGGCAGAAATTGTGAACTTTAGAGGGGAGAAAGGTATTACAGTAGGGGATTTTAATGCCATCAGAAATAATTAATAAAAGATGGGTGGTTTATGGAGAGTAACAACATCACAACCCTATCCTTTATTTTTAAACTCTTGATAGATATTCTAAGCCTACTCAAAGGAAGTTTATGGAACCTTTGTTTAAACCTCGTATGAAAGAGTAAATAATTTCATCTAATTTAACATAGTTGTGAATCTAGAAACCAAAAAATTAGTTCAATAATAGAGACAACATAGCACCTTTGAAAAGATATAGAAATTAAAAGTCAAGGATATTGACTTATTAATCGAATATCTAAATTCAATTTTAATATTTTAATATTAAAATATTTCTCCTCTACTTTGTTCATATTTCTACTCTCACATTCTCCATAGTTTTCTTCTTCTTTTTTATGTTTTATCTACTTGAGATTTCAAAAAATTGGATAATTAACACAAAAAAATAATAGTGAGCATAAAGACATTCACATTTCAACATTTGTTGTTCTAGAACTGAATTGAACACACATACACATATTTTATGATCAGTAAGAATATTTTTGGATGACCACTAACAAAATAACAACTTCAAATAGAAAGTCACTAGGATTGATATTCCAATTAAAGAATAGGCTAGAAGTACTCTATAATGCCCAATAACAATAATTCAGTTTTAAGAGTCAAATGAAAAAAATGTATATTCTATTATAAGATGATTCATTTTTTACTCCTAAAGAAATAAATAATAAATTTAATTTGATTTAATTAAAATTCCTTCATTCTATTTGTTTCCTCATTCAGAGTGTCCAATATTTGCATTTTGGTTTGCATTCCTAATCACATAAAACATGTGGAAAAGTACCCCTAAAAGTCTCTTTCACTAACGAGGATGTTATGGATTGTAAATTCTATCCTTTTCTACTAAAATTTTGTGTGTAAGATCTAAACATATCTAAAAATTCATTAGGGGAACTCCTAATACAATAAGCAATAGGAAGTAGGAGATGGCTGTCCATCCAAACAAATGGCATGGTATGGCATGACCATACCTGTCCTCATACATCAAATAGACATAAAATAACTAAGATGACATGGCATTAGGAAACAAACATTAGTAAAAAGTGGCAAGTTATAATCAGTGTTAGATAGACTTTGAATGAATGAAAGAAAAAGCGTAGAAGGAAACGATGTGAGGACTAATCTATGTGAGAAAAGTAATGGGAGGGTGGGAAAATAATCAATAATGACTTGAGTGGGAAAGGGATACAAAATAAAACACTACACCATAAATAGAAAATGAAAACTAAGGATAACATGTCACAAGAAAATGAGAGAAGTAGAGGTGGACTGAACAACATGTCATGTTTGCATTTGTTGGCCTAAGTAAGATGACAAAGTGGGTTGAAGGGAAATACAAAAGGTAGAAATATAAGAATCATTTTTGTATAAAATCAAGAGCATTTCCATTTTTTTTGTTGGTTCATAACTTGTATATAAATTAATAGATTTGGAGGGTTTAATCTATTTGGAGGGTTTGATAAGGTTCAAAGGTACAAAATATAATTATTTAATAACTTCTCTGATCTCAATTATACTCGAGAACATTCATTTCAGGTGAGAAAGAAACCAAGCATTAACCCAGAACCAGAGAAGAAGTGAATGCAAGTTCATGAATTGAAGATGGCATTCATGATCAACCTTTTATGAACGTTCTACAAGACATCTTAAAATATTGCATGAGGATTCAAATAAGCTTCATTAAGGTTAATTCCAAAACCGAGATTTAACTTAAGGAAAATCACTATCCACAACCCTTTTCATGTCTTTATATCTATAGGAAATAGACTCAAGAGTTGCAATTAGAGATTTAGATAGAGTTGATAATGATGAACAAGTCAACATTTGATAGAGCAAAATTTAAAAGATGACAACAAATCTCTAATACCCGATCTTAAATATTCAACTCAAACTTCTAGGAATAGGTTTTGACTCTCTTCTTTTGTCCATATCTCAGTTGGTAGCTCTATGGGATATCTATACCAGTTTTCTTTTGTTATTTAGCTTCAATTATCCCTTATTTTATTCTAATTTCACAATTACAAATCCAATTTCAAGTGTAAAGAGAGTAACAAACAATAACCAATTAATCTAATTAGAGTTTTAGCCCTTTTCATTCTTCGATTGTGGCTATCTAATCTATTGGGTTCACCACTCTTTCAATGTTTTTGCTAATTTGTGTTGTTAGTGGTTTTATATTATTTTAATTGGTGAAACTCTAATTCCAAATTACCCCATTAAATTTTGGGAAACCCAAAGTATTCCTTCATCTTATTTCTGATGTATTGTCTTAGATCTAATTTGTATGTGCTTTAACATTAATATTTGAAATCACGTATCATATTTTTAATGTAGTTACAAAAATTTACAAGTTAAATATACAAAAAACCTTAATAATTTATTCTAAATTGACTTGTGGGTTGTATTGTATTTTATTTGTACTTTCAAATTTGATTTTTATGATATGTTATGTTCATATTTAAAGGAATCTAGTGTCTAAACTCATAATTCAAATTGTTTAATTTATTTGTTAATCAATCAGTTTTACAAAGAATATGTTTGTTTAAGCATAGGTTTCAATATTTGCATAAAATTTTATTTTGTGCATGAGGTTTATTACCCTTAGTCCTAGATACAATATTTCAATGAGAAGAAGTTATAAACTTAATTCAGTCCAAGGTTTAAACACTAGGGATATGGACCCTCGATTGGATAATTTATTGCATGTGAATTCTGGTGTTTCCTCTAATCCAAAAATTGACATCACTTATCCCCAATTTCTTCATACTTCTCATGGTGTGGATAAATAACTAACTAGGGTTACTATTGACCAATTGGGAAAGATTGACAATGAATTTGAGAATTGTCAACAATGGATGGGTCAACAATACCTCGATTGGGAGGAAATATAATTAATTGAAGGATTAAAAATGTGATGCTAAAAATGTTGTTAGTATAAGAGGCATACACATATAATGAGACAATATAATATAATTGAAAAGCTTAATTTCAAAACTAAATCAAAGATGCAAATCATAAACCTTCCTTGAAATGTCCCATTTTCCTCTATTCTTGAGGACCTTGAAGGTGTTGGATTGATGGGCTCTTAGCGGAGCAATGACCTCCAAAGTGACAACTCAAGAGTTGAGTAGCTATTTGATCATGATTGACTATGGAGATGATATGAAATACATGATTTAAGAAACTAGATTAATATGCTATGATAAATCCAAAAGCTAAATGCTAGATAATTGAAATGTAAATTGCCTATAGTAATGATGCCTAAATTGATATAAGATGGGATCCATATTGCTCCAAAATGAGGGGTATTTATAGGATTTCCAAGGCCAAAGCTGAGGTGGCAGGAATCGACGGTCCAGATCTGATCTGAAGATATCAAGGGCCAAGATTGAGGAAGTTGGAGAAGAGGTTGGAGGAAGGGACACTTGTCATCTTTGTGGTGACAAGTGTCAAGGAGCCTTGCTCATGAGAGGGAAAGTGTCCAAGGGAGGAGACATGTGGCAAAAGTGCCATGTGTCTCAAGAAGAGAATATGCACACCATGGGAGGTTAGGATAAGGAGGTTAGGATGTGCAAGATAGGATAGGGTTATTTAGACCCAAGATTAGATTGAATGGGTTAAGTTTAGGGGATGGTTAGGTTAGGTGGTTAAAGTTAGGAGCCATGTGCTCATTTGAATTTAGAAATTCAAATAATTGGAAAATGGTAATTAATCTCAACAAACTTGAGTTTGTTAATCCTAATTCTAGGGATTAGAAGAATTGATTAATATGGGGAGACATTAATTAATTTATAATTCATTAATCAAAGGGGGATGTGAGATGAACTATATAAATAAATCATTTAGATTTATTTACTAGTAGATGAATAGAGAAATTAATTAAATTGCTTGTGAATTCAATTAATTGGGAAGGGGAATTCATCAAATAACTGCATATTTAATTAACTATCTTCAAACCATTTTTAGGTGTATACATTTTGCCCCTCTTTGAAGTGATGTGTGACGACGCATTGGTTCAAAGAAAGATGAATCATATATCATGTTCCGGATCTGCACGACACATTTTGGAAATGATTTATTGATTTAATAATGTGTAATTATATTGATGCTGACATATTGTATTGTATCAAGGCTTATTTTGTAATTTATTTAAATGTAATATCTTTAGGGAGCCGAACTCATGTTAAGGTCTTAGGTTTTGTATAAATAAATGTAAGATCTCATTTGAGAGATGTAATGGTATGGTAATGTATGATTATATGTGCGAATATTGAAGATTTATAAATAGATCCTTGTGCGAGTCACATGAACATTATCTTGAGGCTTAAGGAAGGTTAGTAAGGTGTTTGTGGGAGCTTAAACCGAACCTGAATCATGCATTAAAGATGCTACTTTGAAGCAGTACATTGAAATTGGATTTAACCATCCAATTCTAGTTAGTGTGACTCCTCTTTTGTGATTGAGCGGTGAGCTCTAGGTGGTTGGCCTTACTGCATGTGCACACCCCATTTTGATGAATAATGATGAAACAGTAAGTACCAAACCAGTACTAAGAGGGGGGGTTGAATCAGTACAAACAAAAACACTTACCCTGAACTAGTTTGACTGCAAACACTACACTTGGCTGGCAAGTAATAACACCAGTCTAAAACAGATTACTATTGATAAAACACAGTGAGAATGTGAAAGACATAAACTGACAACTCTTAGCTTTCCACACAATATAATCTCTCATTTCTATTTCACCCTTATGCATAAGCAAGTAATCTACCATCAAAAATATAATGACTGCTTTTTCAACATGTTTTACCACTTTGACATAAAACACTAAAACATCACATGAGAGACATCACACATGACACACTAATTTTTCACATGGAAACCCAACTGGGAAAAACCACGGTGGGGATGAATACCCACAAGCTATTCTTTGAACTCTTTTGAAGTCCGCTCTATTAGGAGCCTAGTGCAGTTAAAGATATTTTACAATAGGTTCTGCTAGGAACCCATCCTGCTAGGGATCACCCGGTTAAGGGATGGCTAAATACCCGATTAAAGGTTAGAACCCTGTTAAAGGTTACCTCGCAAGAGGATTTGAAGAACTCATTGAATTGAGTCACCCTGTTAAAGGATTTACACAAAAGCCTACTAAAGCTACCTGGTTAAGGGATTTTCCAACTACTGAAATGGTTAAAAGTCAACAGGTAATACACTAATCTGATAACAGCACACAATGCCAAGAGCAGATCCTCTTTAGCTTCTTTGCTTCTGTGATCAGACTCTGCAGGTATCAACTCACTCCTCCGGTCTGGCAAGAATCAAGTATCACTCACTAGGATACACACATAACATTTGCCAACACTTTCAAAATGAAAAACATCATCGACCTTATAGGAAACAGATAGATCGGTAGCATGAACCCTAAACCCAAAACATTTAGGTTTAACACTTCAATCAGTTCAATCCAGACTATTAATCACATTGCATTGAATACAACAGTCTTGAACAGATCTCAAGACGTTCTCCAATGTCCATTCTTTTCTGTTTTAGGAAGCCGATAACCCATCACGCGTTCTCCACCGTTTACAGAGACTCCACACATTCCCGAGGTAGATAGGAACAATCTTCTTCATGCAAGATCCTCAAGAAAATCCTTCACACGCACAAGGTTGAAGTGGCAACATGATCTGATCTTCATTACAATGCTAACCCATCACAAGATGTCATCGGTTGAATCACACAAGCAATGCATCAACCGGAAACCCTGACGCTGAGACTACCAATCGGTTAGTCATGCCAAATGAAACCCTGATACAAAACTTGCCATATATTGGTTCTCATTCCAACATACCGGTTCACCTTCAACAAACATACTGCTTCACTTTTTCACATATACCGGTTCACAACATCATACCGGTTCTCTTGCCGGTTTGCTTACTACAATATACCGATTCATACATCAGCATATTGACATCAATGACAACATACAATATCATCATGTCATCAAGCTCTGCACATATGCCAACACATTTGTATACACTTACTATCTGCAGTAGTATCATCTGATTGTGGGTAAGGTTTCCCATTGTGGTTTTTCCCTTTACTGGGTTTCCATGTAAAAATCTTTGTGTCATATGTTGTGGATGTTGTTTCCCTTTCTATTTCATGCATTAAGTTATATCGGTACTGTTATAACTATTAATCTATTTTACCGACATTAGATTTGGTTTACTGGTTCTATGGTTTAAGTTAGAATAATTTGCAATTGGGTTATAATTTATTGGCAACCGATTCACACCCCCCCCCCCCCCCCCCCAAACCCTCTTAGTTGTCCTTCCGGTTCCTAACAATGTCAACATGGGATCTAGGTTCTTGCTCAAATTATGTGACTTTTGTGAGGTCCCATGATGGGCCCTAATTGAGAGGAGCATGGCACTGGGTTTGATTTAGGACCAAGGTGCACAATGGCATGGTCCTAGAAAACAAGGCTCTAAGATTGGGGGGAGACTATCAATACAATAAATATTCAAGTTTGATAGGTGGTGTGAGAATAATCGGTACTTTAATTAGGCCTCAAAATCTAAAGCGCCAAAGTGAGGTCTAAGTGAGGACACAATTGTAGGTGAGTTCAATTTAGGATGCTACACTTAGCCCACACTTTAGTGGGAGTATGAGACTAACAGTACTCAAGTTAAAGTACAAAGTTGCATTGAAAGACTACTATCAATATATCAAAGGGGCAAGATACGCTAAGCCCCTAGGGGATTTAAGATCTCAGTACTCTAATATCGAGATAAAAGGGACAACATAAGAAAGGAAAAGGAGAGAGTATACATGACTGCACTAGCCTAGTAAGATTTGCATAGTATGAGTCATGAAAAAGTAAAATACCAAATTACAAATCATAAGGATCAATTTGCAAAGAAACTCAAGTGTTAAAACATGTCCTCTTTTCATTGGCATGAAAAAATTATTGAGCATGTATCAACATGCTATTTATCTTTCGCCTCTTTGACTAAATTATCACAGATTCGATAAGAACATCTACAAATTAATAATCTACACACTCACACAAAATAAATTCAATCGAGGCAATCATAATTGACAACATAGATCCCAACAAGCTACTACAACATTCCCCTCATTAGAACTGTACAGTAAAAAGGGAAGATATTGCCAATAGAAATTTATAAAGATATATGATTCTTTACAAAATAGTATAAACTAGCATAAAAGAATTGATATGTCTAAGTAGCATTTATACATCTCTGGTGCATTATATATCCCACCTAGACATGTTGGCATGATCAATATTGTGGATTTCACTAAATTAAATTGAAATATTTTGCAATATTATTTTTATCTTTCATATTTTAAGTTTTTAAGAAGTAGCAATGATTTACAAAAATTACGTCACGTTACAGAATCCGTTAGGTCAACAACAATGTTGGAGTCTTGTTATCCGTGAACCAATTGCGGCAACTTGCCTTCCAGTTATGTTGTAGTCTTTTGTCAATTTATTTTTTATCTTCAGTTTTTAACTTCCAGCTATCTGCAAGACATATTTTATTATTTATCTTGTCTTCGGTTATTTTTTAACTCTAGTTATCTGAAAGACTGTCCTGTGTGACATATTTTATTATTTATCTTGTTTTCAGTTAATATTTGCTTTACGATTTCTTGCTCTTTAAGAAAACTATGACAGCTCTCTTCTGTAATCTCTGCCTCTTCTTTCATAGATTCTTCTATGCTGTCTTCGCTGAGCTCTCTTCTGTTGTTTCTGCAACCTCAACAGAGTCTTTTCTACACATAAAGAATTACCCGAGACTATAGAAAAATAAATACTCACCACAACAACTAATAATGACATTTCTGAAATGAAAGTAGCAACAAAATCTAGAGATGAACAAATATTCTGAAGGTATTATATTCCTTACCCTATAGAGAATACATGTTCATCTCCTGATTCTGTTTCTGCAATCTGAAGACGGGGAGGAGTTTGCAAGAATTTCAATGGAGTTTCAGTGCGAATGGAAGATGAAAGGTAAATCTCTTCTACAGTTCGGAAGTTCTATTGAGTGGATTTTTTATTTCCCTTAGAAGTCTCTTTGTTCAGCTCTCTTCTGTTGAATTTCTTACCCTCTTGAGAATGTTTTTCCTTTGGAGTTTTTGTTTCTGCAACCTCAACAGAGTCTTTTCTACACAAAAAGAAAAAGAAATGACTGAGGGTATAGAAAAAGAAATGCTGGAGGCACTGTTAACCAGAGCAACGAAAAATGACATTTCTGAAGCGAAAGTAGCAACAAAAACTCGAGAGGAACAAGATTCTCAAGGTATTATATTCCTTACCCTCTAGAGAATCTTGCAATCCAAAGACGGGGAGGAGTTTGCAGACAATTTCAATGGAATGATATTGGTGATTGGAATTTGTAGATGGAAATGCAGAGATGGATCAGTTCTTCTTGAAATTGGCGCTGATCTAATGTAATGTTGGAATACTTGCAGGAAGATTTAAGAACTCCACAGATGATGTTGGACTTCTTGATGGTGGAAGATCTCAGCATTGTATATTCTTTTTTATTCAAAAGCAAGACAAATGACGGTATATTTCTTGTTACTGGTTTTCTTCTTTTGAGTGTTTGATGCTAGTATTTAAAAAATATTGGATTCAATCTGGACTAGTGAGCTATCCATGCCCTTCTTTCTTTGATATCATAGATGAATATCATTCATGCGCTTCTTTCTTTGTAAGCATGGTTAACACTGTCATTTTTGGGGTTCCTTCCTCTGCAAGTAAATATTATCGATTCTAATTTTTAGGACTTTAAAAATGATTCAAATGAAAATAGACGAGATGCATTTGTTCATTTGAAGAATAATTCAAATGAGAATAGACGAGATGCATTTGTTCATTAAGCAAAAGTGTTCTTACTCAACATAAAAGAAGAATGGTAAATGCAGATGAACAGGTGTTCAAGCTAATAATTTGTGTTTGTTTGTAATTATTAGTGTTTGTTTGTAAAATAATTATTTCTTGGCAATAATTAAAGAAAACAAGAAATTATGTCTTGAATTGTAATTATTTGTGTTTGTTTGTAAAATATTGTAATTATTTCTTGGCAATAATTAAAGAAAACAAGAAATTATGTCTTGAATTGTAATTATTTGTGCTTGTTTGTAAAATATTGGAAAGTTGAGTTCGTTGGGGATTTGTTCAGTTCTGTTTTTAGAAGTGTTAGCTAGCAAGCCCCTAATGATATTTTTAGGAATTTAAGTTCAGAATTATTAAAGTAAATCTGAGTTCTAATCTTGTGCATGCATGAAACAGAGCAGTTCAGTTTACTCTTTATTTTAAAGAATATAATCTTTATAAAAAGATATCCTCATTCTATTTGTAATGGCCTGCAAGACGTAATTTCTATTGACTTGAGAAAGACCTCTTGATCGCGACACGATGTAATGGCCTGCAAGATGTAATCTCTTCTTGAATTTCAATAAAGATTTATGCTTTATTTGTTAGGAAAACTAAACCTAAAAAGAGAAGTAGGATTAAGGTTGCATGTTTCAAGAAAAGCAATTTTGTAATTTGGTTTTGTGAGAAATTCAATGAGATATAGATCTTCCTTCTGTATGTTTTTGATAAGGGTAAACTTGTTTTACAAAGATCTGAAACTTAAAGTTTTACAACAGCCAACCAATAGCCAATCCTGACAAGAAACAACAGCAAAATAGGGGATCAACCCCAAACAAAAACAAAGACAAAACATACAGTCATAACCTTCCTTCTGTATGTTGGAAATATACTCCTTAGCTCATTTTTTCTAGTCATTGGCCACAATATTGCTCTTATCTCATGAGTTGGACCAAGTCAATTGTTATCCAATTAGGAGATCTATTATTTGAACATGCAAATTGATTCATGCATGTTTAATTCATATTTATTTTCACCATTGGCATTTTTTTAAAACTCTTGATACAAATGGAAAATGTTTTGAGAAATATAATTAAAGAGTAAGGTATAATATAAATCAACCTTTTATTTTTTTGGAATTAATTATTGTATGAGGTACATTTTGCATTGAATAAGGACATTTATGATGCATTGCAAGGATACCACCACAACAAAGGTACTCTTTACAAATGTTGTGATCGTAGCCTAGTCTAAAATGTTTTAACATGAATAATGGCATTGAAAATAAATTCACAATTTTTCAATCATATTCCTCTTACATAACATATCTCAAGGTAATTTGAGTGAAAAATCTATTATTTCAAGGAGATAGTTATCAAAGTAGTTAATAGCTAGTTATCCTATAAAGCCCTTAAATACAAGGCAATTTGTAATGTAAAAGTGGACCTTTTGTATAACCAAACTCTTGAGAATTTTTCAAAGAGATTGAATAGAAATTTTTGACTTTTTCTTTTTGTACTCAAAGTTTTTAGAAGTTGTATATTTTCAAATAGAATAAAAAATATATTTAAATGTGTTACTAAGTTATCATTACTGATTTATCAATATGTTAAGTTAGTAACTTATTTTTGTATTTGTGGAATTCATTGGTTTATTGAAATGACACATTGGACTTAAATTTATTCCTTGTATGTTGAGATTTGTTATCATTCTTTCATTATTGCATATCCAAACTTATTTTGTGCTAAAACCCTCTTTGTAATAATTACTAGGTTCTTGTTATTCAATTTCTTTAGTTGTTTCTTGTCTCCTTTTGTAATTTCATGTTAAAGTACACAAAACCCATTCCCATCATTCAATTTTCTTTATTTGTTTCTTGTCTTCTTTTGCACTTTCAAGTTAAAAGTACACAAAACCCCCAAAAACTCCCATCATTCAAGGGGGATACCTTCTAAAATATAGAGGAAGATTGTAGTTTTGCGACAAATCTGTTTACCAACAAGACTAATTTTTTTTTTTATTTATTTATTTACTTAAATTCTAGATTGTTTTTTCATTTTAATGTTAGAAATTTAGATTAGCATATACCTTCTAAAATATAGAGGAAGATTGTAGTTTTGCGACAAATCTGTTTACCAACAAGACTATTTTTTTTTTGTTTTTTATTTACTTAAATTCTAGATTGTTTTTGCATTTTAATGTTAGAAATTTAGATTAGCATAGACCCTAACTCACTTAATATCTAAATCATTTAATTTTGGTTATTATTGTATTTACCAAATAAAATGTGCCAAACATGAGAGTATGCATTAAAGGTAATTTTTTTAATCTAATTTTAAAAATGAGTTTTCCTATTTGAAAGATGATTAGTGTCATGTAATTAATTGAGACATCAATTACAGAAGTTGATGCAACTCAATTATATAATGTAACAAAAAAATAGTAATTTAGAATTCAAATCATACTTACATGCCTCACAAATGTAGGAGTCCTTAACAAGCCTTGGAACTAGGTTTATTAATACAATATCTTAAAATTGTAGAGAATATATCTAAGAGGGTGTGCTTTAATTTTTTGTTGCAATTTCATCAAATATTGTTGACTAGTATTTATCTTAGCAACCAAATTTGGAAATACTTTTTTTTTTGAGAAATTTTGATCAGTTTACAAGGATGGCCAATTCTAATAGGTATGGATATCTCTCCTATCAGCTATCTAGTAAGATATTGAAGTAATGTTGTCTAATAAAAATAGAGTATTGACTCTATGCGAGATGGGCAATTCAAAGAGTTATATGAATTTATTTTCTAATAGATAAAGGTGGATGTTATATTTATGATATAAATGAGAATAAATTAATATTTTGAGTTATAGGTGTCATTTCTCTTATTTACAAACTCCAAACATGTGCTACCTTATGAAATTCAGAAATCCTTTGTTCAAGACTTGCCTCAATGTGGCTAGTGTGCTAGATTTATATATATATATATATATATATATATATATATATATATATATATATATATATATATATATATATATATATATATCAAATGGGGAAAAGATACATATTTGAAATTGTTGACTCATGATAGAGTGTGAAAATCCTCTATAATATAAGCATGTCCTTAAACTATTACAATCATCAAGGTATTTTAGGATATATTGATCATAATGGTAATAACAAAATTGAAGTTGTTAGATGTGGCCATATAACTAAGTCTAACAATGATAGATGTGGTGAAAATTAACTTGTATAACCATGTATTAAGTAATAACTATGAGAAAAAAATATGAAAAATTATACTTCCCCATGGTATGCTGGAGAGAAGAAGCGGAGGTGGGTGCATGAGGGTTTAACTATCTGATGGAGATACTAAAGATAATGTAAACCTAGATGGAGTTGGGTCTAGGGTATCTATGAAGGCATGTACATGGCTTTCAAAGAGTTCTAAGTCATGGTTTTAGTGGGATATTGGTTGTTGTCTTGTGTCTTTCTCACTATTTGCAAGCGTTTCGATATAGCCAATAGTTTGGATGTTCTTCTCCACTTTGTGGGTGTTATTGTGTCCCTTAGTGTGTGGGTATTTTAGAGGAATTGTGGTGCATCTATGCTCTCTATGTTGGTTGGTAATTCTAGCCTCAATATTTGTTTTAGTGGATTTGCCTTTCTGGATTCGGTGTCTATTAGTGTTGGGGTTTCTTTCCCCTATTTCATTTTTGTCCTTGTGTTGGATCCTCTCTCAATTTTTTGACCTATTTATTTCTCTAAGGAGGCTTAGTTTTAGTTCCCCCCTCTCAAACTAAGTGTTTCTTGGGGTTTCTTTCTAGGCCTCTTATTCTTTACTTTGTGAGTGGTCATTGCTTTTAGTATTGTTTTCTCTTGTTAGGTCATTTCCCTTGGTTTGGAGCCAGAGCCTTATCAATTATATATTATTGTGGATTCCCTTAGGGTTCCGTTCCTTTCTTCCACTAGGCATGGGATGATGGGTTTATTAACTAACGCTTCGACCTTGCAGGTGAACTCGCTAGATAGGAGTTTTGCGATTTTTTTATCTCTAATTTGGCTTCTGCTTCCTTTTCTTATGAGTTATCTTCTATAGGTTCTTTAGAGGTAGCTCCTACTGAAGGTTATGGCTTGAAGATCAATGTCTATGGTGAAATCCATCATTTATTTAGGAGGCAATATTGGAAACTCCTTAGTACAAATATCTTTGAATTCATGAAGGATTATATGATATTCAATAATAGGAGTTGGTCTTTGTTTTTTCTTAAGATAAACTAGTTTTATAGGGACACAAAACCCAAATCCCGCACAAAATAAACCAACAAAAACATAGTCTAACCAACCGCTAACAAGCTACAGAAACAGGGGAACACCCAAAAACAAAAAACTATAACAAACATACCTACGATAGGACACAACAATAAAAGTATAAGAAATATCTCTCATAAGCTCAACATTTTTTTGGATAGCTTTTTTATTAATCTTCTAAAGTTCTTCCATAATAAACCTCGAGCTACCAGTCACCTGATGTTTGCTCCTAGTCTTGGTATAGGGTCCCATGGATACCTGCACCTCTTGGTTCATCCTAGTCACATTGGTATAAAGGCAAATTTTAGTTCTAGCCACATAATCCTTCTCTAAAGAAATCTCCTCATCGACTCTCTTAAGACCCTCGACACTATTGTGCATTGCTTCCTTACTGACCTCCACCAAACCCTTTAGTTTTCTCTTCAATTTATGAATATATTTCTCCATCCTGTCAATTTTTACCTCATGCCCAGGCTTCATAATCTCAATGTCTTTCAAAATCTGCTAGGAGAGCTTCGGGAGTTCCTCAGTCTTATCTAGTGCAAGAGGGTCAGTGAAAGTAATGAGTTGGTCTTTGTTACCATTCTTTGTATTGACCAAATAGATTGCCCTTCCCTTTCTTACTACTCTCTTAGGTTTCATAGTTGAGATCATTCTCACCACTAATGTTCTGTAGTTTCCTCCAAGAACCACTCGTCCCCTGTGGCTCTCTAAACATTCCATTTTATTATTGTAGTAAATTGTATTGGCTTGCTAGACTCAAAACCAATTCCCTCCTAAGATTAGGTCAAATGATCTGAACTGTGTTATCCCTAGGTTCACCTTACTCTTTTTATAATTCCTAGGTTAATTTAAGCTAAATGTAGATAGACTTTGATCTTTTATGTCTTACCTAGACCCAAACTGATGTAGGAGCATCCCTGGTTCTTGGCAATTTTGCATCAACCAAAAGTATCTTCTTTTTATATTAGTTTTTTGTTTTGTAGTTTCAACATTTATTTATATATTTTCTTGCAATGGCTCACCAGATCTTGTGGAGTTGTATTTTTGTTGAGGACATGATCATCTTCCTTATTCCTAACTGCTAAGCATTTGGATCATTTTTTAGCAATTTATCGACTCCATATTTTTTGACAGTTTTCGAACACGAGAACCATTTCAACCTATTTACATTGGTGAATCTATTGGTTTCATTCAATGGCTTGCAGAGTCTTGAGCATTGGCTCTTGAGCATTGGCTCCTATGTTCCTTGATGTATGGTCGACCTTCCCTTTGATCCGCACTTCATCCTTTGGATATTTTGATCAAGTTACAAAGTGTTGAAGAAGCTTATCAATATGCCCTAAAAGAAGAAGAGAAGCAAAGAAAAAGACATGAGTAGAGACAATGAGGTAGAGGTGGAACATTTTCTGAAAGAAGAATTCAAGGAGGAAGAGGATATGATTGAGGAAGATGAACCTATACAGATCATAACAAGGACCAGGAAGTAAGCAAAGATGCTAGTTCATACCGAAACGATGATAGAAATTTATACCAGAGAAGAGAACCAGATGGCTACCAGAATTAGGGATTTATAAAAGATGATATAAGACAAGACATTAGGAGTTAACTTCGTTCGGGGATTTTTTCATGAGGGGTATCCCAAATTTAGAATGTGAGAGGTGATATTTCTCTTCAAGAATATTTAATTCTCGGGGCTACACATGTCTATGGGAAGTCCGCCTTATTGGTAAATTACTTGGGTAAACTTATATAATTACATATTATCAATTCATTTTAGAACTAAGACACCATCCCTATTATTGATGAATTCATGAGACACACATTATCAAGCATCTTTAGTTTTTGAAGGCTATATTTTCATCATTGAAGCATTATGGAGAAAAGTTACATCAATATTCATGTAAGCATGTGTGTGTAATTATGGATTTTACATTCATGTGTTTGTCATACCATTAAATTCAACATTGGTGATTACATTCAAAAATCAGTATATCATTATCAACAATTGTATATTTAAGGTATCTACTTTTAATATTAGTTTTAGTATTTGTATTATTTCAGTCATGGTTAAATCCAAAACTGGAATTTGACTTAAGGAAATAGGTGTGGAATTGTACTTGGGAAATTCCACAAGGTCAACAATGATGAACAAGTTAGCTTTCAACGACAAAAAATTTAAAGGACCAAGGTGGATTTATGCTACCTGATGCTGAAAAGTAAGGCCAAACTTCTAAGGACAAGTTAGAAACATCTTATTTTTCCTAGATCCAAGTTTGTGGCTCCATGTGACAATTGTAGTTTACTAATATGTCATAATTATTAAATAATCCACCATTTACCCTACTTTTAGAATTGCATTACAATTAAGCTTAGAAAGAGGAAGATACACCTCACACACATAATTGATAAATATAATTAGTATTCTTATCCCTTTTCCTAATCTAATTATGACTATATTTATTAGATTTACCCTCTTATTTCAATGAATTGTTAATTTGGCTAGGTAGTTGTTTTATTTGTTGAAACCCTTATTCCAAATTCACACCATTATAATACTTACATATAATTTTTTATTTATTCCCTTCTTGAATGGGTTAGATGAGAAGGTCTAAATTAGTCATTATTAAGAGTGATTACAGATAGTCTAGATGGTCTAACAAATAAATAAAACTCAAGATTAAACTCATTGTTGATAACAAATATAAGATTTATGTTTACTCTATCTAACTTGTTTTGTTAATAAAATATTATATTTTGTGTAATGTAGAAATTTTCATCAAATTAATTCATTTCTATCTCTCCCTCTCTAAACCTCTTTATAGTTTTCTTCCCATCTCTCCCACTCTGCCTTCCTCTTTTAATCTTTCTCTCTCCTTGAATATCATTTTATAGATTTCCTATCCTCTTTATCTCTCTCCCTCTATCTTTCTATCCTTATCACTCTCCATCTATATCTTACTCTCTCTACCTTTTCTTTGTGATTTTAGAGCTTATATAATATTTGTATAAACTTCGTCAAAAAATAAAAAAACCCACATGAATCTATAAAAAATCTATGATAGTGAGATATAAGTTATATAATGATGTAAATGCATAACAAAATGATAATTCAATAGTTTTGTATATATTCATATCTTGTGATGTAGATGATTCCTAGGAATTTGAAAATTAGTAATCACATCCTTTTAAATACAGATAAAATTACCAAAACTACACAGATAACAACAAAATAAATGGACTTCATACTCTAGGAAACCTGTATTTTGATTTCATTATTCTGCGAATTGAAAAATATATCTAAAAACTAATAACCCTATAATTCCTACAATTCCTTATTATTCATTCACTAACTCTAAGAATGAATTTTTAAGAGAATGATCAACCCCATAAATTTATTCTCACAAGGCATGCTAGCGCATAATATTTCAAACAAAAACAATCAGTTCCTAAATTCACTCATTTGAAGACTCAAAAAGTAGGAGAATTTTAGGAAATAGAAGTGGAAGAACTTAAAAATCAACTAGAATTCAACCCCTTCTTTTAAAATTTTGAACCTAACTTACATTTTTTCACAATGTAGGATCACCTTTTCTCTCAAGTTGCTATTTCATAAATCATTCATAATAGAGTTTCAAATATATGATAGAACCATTCTTTTAAGTTAGAATACGAAGCCATTGTGTTCCCTTCCACTAGGATCAAAATCTCTATAAATCATCACATCTTTTCTTTTTTTTACTTCCAACCACCTATTGGAATAGAGATCTTCCTCCTTTCCATGTTATTCTTCTTCCTCTTTTCTCAAATCCTTGAAGGCATAGGAATTCTCCTCCATTCAAAATTTTTATTTATTTTTTACACCATTTGTATTGCCTACACATAAATCATTTAAATTTGAAATGAAGTTAAAGTGATAAGAATATCCCATAAATGCTTCCTCCTCTTTTGTGTTCTTCCACTTAGACAGGTTTTCCAGTTGATATTTTGTGGGGTGTTCTTTTTTTGTCTAGTTAAATATTGCATTATTCAAAAGATTCCATTTTTACATTGTCCTTTACATTGTCCTTTACATTATTGACCATGTATCAACATTCTATTTATCTTTCACCTCTTCAAAGAAATCATCACAAATTTGATAAGAACATCTCCAAATTAATAATATACACACCCATACAAAATGACTTCAACTGAGGCAACCACACTTGAGAACATAAATCCCAACAAACTACTACAAAATTCCCCTCATTAGAATGATATAGGAAAAAATGAAGATATTGACAATAGAAACTTAAACCCCAAAGAACTACAACATTCCCATCCTCTCTTCTTGTCTGTTCATTTGAATGAAAAAATTATTCAGTGTATCAACATGGTCTTTATCTTTCACCTCTTCCTTGTTCTCTCTCCACCTTTCCCAAGTTTAGAGTTTGAATAGGTCTTGTATGTGCATTAAGGGAGCCTATTTAAGGCTATAAGTGTTGGCAAATGCACACTCCAATGAGAAATTATAGGTGATTGAATGTATTGTCATTAATGGCAACCTTAGAATCATGTGATGCCCACAGGCAGACACAAGCACTGGCATCAGCAGACTCTACACCGACATATAGTTCACCAGCACCGAAAAGAAGATTACCAGCACCTTGGCCGACAACAGTTTTGTATAAATGTATTTTGTAATCAATTGTAAAATACTTTGTAACCCGACATGGTGGATTGTAATATGACTCATATATGTAAGAGATCATTATAGATCATTTAGTGTGTGTAATAGTGCAAAGTATGAAAAGAAGGTAGTAGACCTAACATGCGAATTATTGGATAAGGGTTTATGTATGTAGTAGAGCTTAAACCGTACTGAATCTGGCATAGCAGATGCTGATGTGAAGTAGTACAAGACATTGGATTTGAATAATCCAATTTTTTAAGTCACTATGACTTCTTTTGTAACTGAGCAATGAACTCTAGGCACTTGGCCTTCCTACATGTGCAAGCCCCTATTATAAATAGTAATATTCCCTTATTGGCCAGTAAGTGAATATTATGGGTCACAAATCCTATTGAGGTTTTTCCCACACTGGTTTCCTCGTTAAAATATTGTGTTATGGTGTGCTTTTCATGTTGTGGTTGTTGTTCTTATTAGCTGCATTATTTATGGTTTACCGGTACATAGTTTTAATATGCTTTTCATGTTATAAGTTAGGAAAATTGATATACCGGTCAGATACTGATTCACCCCCCCCTCTCAGTATCTTTGGGAATCGTAACAATTGGTATTAGAGCTTGGTCCTCTATTTTCAAAAGTCTAACAACTTGAGGAAGATCTTGTCACTGGTAGAGATGGAAAACTTGAGAAAGCAATTGGAAACAACTCTTTCAGACTATGATGTAGAAAAGGTGAAGAATATCAAACTTGAAGATGATCGGAAGGCTGCACAGGATATTATTCCAGGACTTCAAGAAAATTTCACTATAGCAAGGAATAAAAGAAAAGAACTTTGTGAGAAGATGTAGAATGAGGAAGATGAAAAGGAAACTCTTAATGATTTGGTAAAAAAACTAAGACAAGAAATCAGTACAACAAAGAATGAGATGCAGGATATGACTATGAGGTTTTGTAAAGAAATTGAAGATAGAAACAAGAATGAAGATGATTTGACAAGAAGAATCAATGATGCTACAAATGAAAATCTAAGACTCGGACATGAGAATGATATGCTAAAGACATATCTAATTCACTTAGAACATGATAAAACTGAACTCATGAGACAGAAGAACTTCTTGGAAAATGAATTGGCTACTGCAAATCACCACAAGGAGAAATTCAAGAAAAGTTAAGAGGAACTTGATGACATGCTGAAGAATCAGAAACCTAATGGTGATACAAATGGCCTTGGCTTTGAAGTTGGTGAAAGCTCCGATACAACAAACAAACATGATCATAGCAAACCGGTAAGACAACCTACTGCTTACAAATTCAATGGCAAATGCTTTAACTGTAACAAGTATGGTCATAGAGAAAATTAGTGTAGATCAAGAAATTATCAGAACACTAATACACCCACCGGTCAATGTTCTAAATGCAACAAAAGTTGGTCATAATTCAGAAAATTGCAAAATGAATGTAAGATGTTATGTTTGTGGAAGATTTGGACACCTATCTAATCAATGCAAAACACATACTGGCATAGGATATGGGAAAGCTATTCAGAAAAACAATGTGACTTATTATGCTTGTAACAAGATTGGACATATTGCAAAATTTTGTAGAAGTAAGGCATCACCGGAAAATAACAAAGGTCCTAGCTTGAAAGGTAAAGAAAAGGTTGAAGAGGTAAAGAAAGAATTCTCAAAACAATGGATCAGAAAGTCAGATCAGAATGTTGATGGGAATACTCCTGCACTGGCAGAATAGAGTAACACTCCATCGATAGGAGACTCTTCATCTAACTAAAGGAAAATCCTTTGGGGGTTTGGCAACTAATTGAAAAACATGCTAATATACCCTAGGTTGATGGTGAGAAGTTGAATTACTTCTTTACCGGTAGATGAGTTAAGTTGTGACTTAACTGGAAAGCATTAAATGTGGTAGTTGGAGAAAATAACATTATAAAGCAAGTGTTTTGGCTCCTTTTTCATTCACCGAGCATTCAAATCTTCGAGAGCATGAAAATTACCGAGTGAAGGCATCCTTAGCAAAAAAGTGAAGCAGTTCATCCAAGCACTCATCCCTAAGGCAGATTGAGGTATTTATAACTATGGCTTCTTCATCCACTCCTGAATTTATAGAAAAGCCTACTGTTATTGAGGTTGTCAAGCACGCTAGACCCATATTCAAGCTTGTTCCCAAAATAGCAAAGAAGGATGATAACATAGGTGCATTCTCAAAAATTCTTAAAGGAGTAGTATGTGCTGAAGATCCTAGAATATACATACACTATCATATAGAGGAATTAGGAGATGATGAAATCAAGAACATGTATAGCACTGTGATTTGTGATAAAATTGGAAATATCAAACTAGAACACAAGGTAGTAGAAACCCTAGGTTTTTTGGATATTCTTAGAATTCCTGATTTTCTTGAAGATGTGGTAAGAATAGTCCTAAGTAGAGTCCATGGTGAATTCTTTTGGTTAGATTCAATTCATAAAATCACCAAAGAAGTCATCAAAGCAGTAACAGGGCTACCTTCCACTAGCAGCCGACCTGATAGAACTAAAAGAGTCTCAAATGACAAAGTGATAGATCTAACCAGTGCAACATTTGACAAAAGGTCTCTAAGGTTAAATGATGTGAAGGACATCAATGTTAGATTTATCAGTATGATCTTAGGTTACAAAGCTACACATGCAAGTAGGTTAAACTTAGTATCTAGCCTATGTATTAAAAATGCATATGACATGGTTAATGATAATGCCAGAATAGATGTGTGTGAATGGCTCAAAGATGAACTAATAGATAATCTAAAAAAGATTAAAGGAGATAAGAATGGAACCTTTAGATTTAGAAATTTGTTTGTATGTTTTAGGTTGTACATTACTAAGCAAGTACCTGGTATTGGTAGGAAAGAATTTGGATTTAATATACCGGTAGGAATGCAACTATTGGATGTATTGAACAACATGGGAGAAAACATGGAGAAAAACATAAATGAACATTTTCAGGTACTAAAAGCTCGAATGAAGACTAGAATAAGACTGTCACGGGCTATTGTAGATAAATATCAGAAGGAAATTTTCTTTGTAATTAAAAAGGATGAAATCTGGATGGAGGCAGCTGTCCCTAAGACTATCTGGGTAACTGAAATGGGATATGAAATAAATGATAATATTATTGAAACTTATGCTAAAGCCCTCCTTGAAACACCTAGGAACCGTTTGAGAAAGTCTTAGGCAGTGCTTAAACAATAGAAAGTGGTATTTAGTCTAGGAAAAGAGTCAAGAAAGTTGAACAAACAGTAAGGAAAGGCACTAGACAAGCAAAAGCACTTAAGGAAGATGTATTAAAGAAAACTGGTATCAAAGAAAGTGAATTTGAAGGACTTCAACCGGAAACTCATCTTTCACCAATTGCAACTTCCTCTGAGAGTGATATACCAGCGGTATTCAAAAGGGTAGAAAGGAAAAGAAAACCCTCACCGGTACCCTCACCCACACCCAGGAAAACAAGGCAAAAACAACAGGCAGTGAGGTCTCCAGCGAAAAAGTTGACTCCTAAGAAGAAGAAGGTAAAACAAGATATTGCTCCACTGGATAAAATCTAAAGTAAAATAACCGATGATAGAAAGTTGAAAAACATTAGCAAACTATACAACACACTATCTGCTGATGACAAAGAAAGGATATAGAACAGTGTAATTTTACACTTGGATATATACAAGAAATTTTTGATGGAAATTGTTGATGAAAAACCAGCTGATTTGTATAGAAGACTAGAAGCTAGAAGGGTAGCTATTGTTGAGCTAGACAAGAAAATAAAAATTGAAAAACTACTTATAGTGGATCCTTAAAGTCACCTGATGAGATAGACAAACTAATCAGTGAAGCAAACTGGACAGTATTTTCCACTGCTCACCAGCATGTAGCACTGATGGCAGGAAGAGTGAAAGAGGTAACAAAAGAAACTGCAGACCAATGGGATATATTATTTGTCGAAAAAGAGAAACAAGAAGAGCTACTAAGACCTAAAACCATCAGGGAATACTAAAAGGACAAGGATAAGGGAAATGATAAGGTAGGTGGACCTCCAAGCCTAAAGATAACTGATAACTTAACCCCACCTCCTTCAGATACTCCACAAGTAGAAACTACAGAGAGTATGGAGACTCCTCAAGAGGATACTAATCCTTAGTCTAAAATTTTGTATACTATAAATATAGACACACAAGAAGTAAATGTTGTGGTTGACAGGGAAACCACTAAGGATAAAAAGAAACAAGTGACTACTAAGTCACCTGCTACAGATGTTGAGATTGAGGTTAATAACATTGTAAACATAAGCACAGAAAAACCAACTCTAACAGAGCAGCTGGCAGAGGACACTACTGGTAAAACATTAGAAGAACTAGTAGATCAAATTGAAAAACAATCAGGTGAACCGAAAATGGACAGTGCAGAGGTACAAACTGAGAAACCAGAAGTGCATACAAAGAATACATCTTTGAAACTGGCTGTTGAGAGCTCAGAGAAACCTTCTGAGACACAGATGGAGAAATCGAAACAGGAATAGGTTGAGACACAAGTTCAGACCGAGACAGTGCCACCAGCTAAAACTGAAAAGCCCAAACCTTTGCTAATAGAAATGCAAATGTAAACTAACCTACCAAAGGTCGAAACAAGCAAGGTTATTATTACAACCGATAGCATGGAGATTGTGAAAACAGTTGGGCAAACATCTGGTATTTCTATAGTAGAATTTTGGCCTACAAATGTAACAGAGGTCTTACTGGACTCAATAAAGAAAATTACAGAATGTAATGCACAAGCCTATAAGGCTATCGATGACACAATTCCTATTCTCAAATTGGTAGCACCTAAATGCATTGTGAATAATAAGGATTTTTTAGGTCAACTAAACACATTGTCAAAATTCATCACCAACAACATTTTGATAGTTGATCAAATCAATGAAGACACATTCAAAGAAAGGATGAATAAGGAGAAAGAGAAATTCTTTGAGGAAATTGTGGAGAAGAACAAGGAGAAAATGGACACCTTATTACTGGAACTAGGAAAAACAATTTTGGATTTTAAGAAAATGTACAAGGATACTTGTACAAGGATACACTGGATATAGATTCAGAGATCAGCAAAACTCAAACAGAAATAAACAATATTGTTGACAATCTAATAGGTACATCCAATTCATTTTTGGAAATAGAAAAGAAAACTGCAGATCTTGAAGATAAAATTGAGAAGTTAGAGAAGGATAAAGAGAGAATAAAGGATAAGGCGAAGAGCTTAAAATGTAAACTTGGTCCTAAACTAGATTACCTCATTTCTTTGAGAAAAGAAATTTCTGAGGCTCTGGTTCATAGACTTAAGACACTGGAAGAGAAAATGCACATACTCACTGGTACAGTTCAGAGAACACAAGAGGCATTACAGGGAAGCAAAAGATTCAGCAATAGTTTATATCGGGTTTTGGCAGATATATTCCAGATTGTAACCCATCGGTTACAAAAATCTAGGCAGGAACCACACTCCACTGATAGCGAATGACAACCTTTGCCATTGATGTCAAAGGGGGAGTAGTGTTATGAGAAAAATGATCAAAACAAGACATCTCATCAGCTCAGGGGGGCATACGTTTTTGGGCACATGGTTTTGGTAAGACAATTTTGGCAGATACTTTTTGGACATCATTTAGGACACCTTTTTGATTTTTCTCATGAGTGTTTCCATCAATGCCAAAGGGGGAGATTGTTGGCAAATGCACACTCCAATGAGAAATTATAGCTAATTGAGGGAATTGTCATTGATGGAAACCTTACAATCATGTGATACCGGTAGGAAGACATAGGCACTGATACTGATAGACTCTACACCAGCATACAATTCACTAACACCAAAAAGAAGATTACCGACACCTTGGCTGACAACAATTTTGTATAAATATATTTTTTAATTAATTGTAAAATCCTTCGTAAGCTGACATGGCAGATTGTAATATGACTCATATATGTATGAGATCATTATAGATCATTTAGTGTGCGAAATAGTGTGAAGTGTGAAAAGAAGGTAGCAGACCTAACATACGAATTTTTGGATAAGGGTTTATGTATGTAGCAAAGCTTAAACTAGTATTGAATCTGGCATAGCAAATGCTGATGTGAAGCAGTACACGACATTGGATTTGCATAATCCAATTTTGTAAGTCAGTGTGACTTCTTTTGTAACTGAGCAGTGAGCTCTAGGAACTTGGCCTTCCTGCATATGTAGGCCCCTATTGTAAACAGTAATATTCCCTTATTGGCTAGTAAGAAAATATTGTGGGTCACAAATCCCACCGAGGTTTTTCCCACACCGATTTTCCTCATTAAAATATTGTGTTATGGTGTGCTTTTCATGTTGTGGTTGTTGTTCTTATTAGCTATATTATTTCTGGTTTATCGGTAAACAGTTTTAATATGCTTTTCATGTTATAAGTTAAGAAAATTGATATATCGGTTAGATACTGATTCACCCGCCCCCCCCCGCTCTCAATATCTTTGGGAATTTTAACAATAAGTTCTCTTTGTTAGTGATTTTATAAGTTGTAGAAGAATATATTGTGTAGCATAATGAGAGCATAATGGTTTTGAAGATACCAATGATGTTTCAAATAATTATTTATAAAGGTTTGTATGGCTATCATATTGAAATAACAATGATAAACAAGACCATAAGAGACCTTATGTAGTTTATGATAATGCATAGATTCAATTCAAGTCATAAAAAAAATGTTGATTTATAAAAATATATAACTGTTAAGAGAATATTATAAAGTAGCATAAAAAGATCGATATGTCTAGATAACATTTATACAT